>NW_027127094.1:0-12500 GCF_037325665.1 Littorina saxatilis
GAAGCACAATGAGGCACAGAGAGAGTATTGTACAGACTTCGGTATTGCATTTTCAGCTTGGTGGCTTGAAAATTAATTAATGACTTTGGTCATTAAAAATCTGAAAATTTGTTAAAAAAATATTTTTTTATAAAACGATCCCAAATAACATTCATCTTATTCTTCATCACTTTCTGATTCCAAAAACATATAAGTATGTTATATTTGGATTAAAAACAAGCTCTGAAAATTAAATATATAAAAATTATTATCAAAATTACATTTTTGAAATCAATTTAAAAACACTTTCAGTTTATTCCTTGTCGGTTCCTGATTCCAAAAACTTATATAGATTATGTTTGGATTAAAACACGCTCAGAAAGTTAAAACGAAAGAGGGTACAGAAAAGCGTGCTATACTTCTTAGCGCAACTACTACCCCGCTCTTCTTGTCAATTTCACTGCCTTTGCAACGAGCGGGTGGACTGACGATGTTACGAGTATACGGTCTTGCTGAAAAATTGCATTGCGTTCAGCTTCTTTCTGTGAGTTCGACAGCTTGACTAAAGGTTGTATTTTCGCCTTACGCGACTTGTTTTATTATTTTTGAGGTAATCGATAATAGCGTGGCATGAAAATTTTTTTTTGTGAAAACCCGGTGAAAACATATCGCTCCAATGAATGCTGTCCCATCATGTGCGAGGCCGGGAAAAATGTTACACGTACGTATCGCAGGAAAACTAAAAGTGTGAAGAGAAAACTGAAACTGAAAGGAAATTAAAGCGAGAAGTCGGTAACTCAGTCAACCAACCTCTAATAAAAGTAACAAATAGTACTACACTATCGACTACTAAGGTTCATTTGCTTTTGTAACCAAGAAATTAGTTTTTTGTTTTTAACGGCGCCATTAAGTTAAAGAAATGCATCTTTTCTGGTTCACATTTAAATATTCAGCATTTACATTTAACGTATACTGCATCCCGGTATCAGCATGCTTTTAAACACAATAAAATAAAACAGCAAACCATGAACATAAGTTAATGTCCTTGTAAATCTGTTTTGCTTCTTTCTTTATTTGTGTGGGGTGGTTTTTTTGCGTGTTTATTTTTGGGGGAGTATTTTATTGTTCCTCAAAAGCACTTTGTCAATACCCCTTTAACTTTGAACTACCATTCAGTTTTAGGACTGAGTGCAAATCTTTTATTTTTGGACAACACATGCACTGTTGGCGTTGATGTACAAAATTGATGATTGAGTACGTGTGTGTCGCCTAATAATAAATATTGACCACCATCAAATCAACTGAGAACATAAAAGGTAAAGGCTAATTGATTAATTCAGATTGGTGAAAATAACCTATAACTATTCCTCTAGCTTTCAAAAAAAAATCATTTCATTTTCATTTTCACCAGTTTCCATTTCAGGCTTTGTCCCATCGCTGGGAAGTTCGGTTCGCTCCGTTATTTTTTACATTTAGTCAAGTTTTGATAATTTCTTTGACTTAAAACTTGGTATAAAGTCAGATAATGTTGTGAAGATACTATATATATAAAATATTACATGTACATGCTTTAGTTTGAGGTCGCGCAAGGTAGTGCAAGGTCGCGTGTGGTCGCGTGCGGTCGCGTAGTAATTAGTCAGACAGCTTTTGTGACGTCGAAAGCCGGAAAAGCAACACCGCGACCTGTGTGCACACTTCGAACTTTGAAGAGGACAACTTTTATTTGTCAATCACATAAAGTGGAAATGGGATTTTCAAACACTCTTAAACTTAAAACCGGAGCAGTAACCGACCATTCGTCCAGCAAAGTAACCCACCACCAGTAACCAATTACTCAGTACTCCGCCGCTGGACTACATACGTTCGGATGAACCCAGTCCACATCAAGAAAGAAGAAGAAGAAGAAGAAGAAAGCTCTGCGTCAAAAAATGTCGGGGCACCCAAGGGAGAAACAAAACTCAAAAGTCACTTTGAAAGTGACTCGAAGACCGTGTGTCGTCGACGAACTGCGAGGTAGGTAGAACTTATGATGTCGCCTTATAATTTCCTCTGTCCTCTGTCCTCCCTATATTGACTCTACACTGTTTGTTCCAAAAATGCTCTCAGGTGTAGGCTAAATACTTTGTTTTTATTCGCAACACGAGTAAGTCTGATAAGATTTTCAAACTTTAGAAATTAGATGAATAACTTTCCTCTGACAGGGAGTGACCTGACACAGTGAGTGAGTGACAGGAAATACAGTTTTCATCTAGATCAGTAGATGTGATACATTCATGTAAGGAAAATTTTCTGCAAATCAGTTTATCCATACACAGGCATCAGATTCAGATTCAAACAAGTCACCATGCCATTGCCAGTCAGCTGTTCAGTATCACATTGTCCCATCAGATGTTCGGCTTTGGTTTGATTTAGATCCCCATATGTTTTGTCAATTTGTGCCAGTGCCACTCTTTTTCAGAACATATGTGATATATGTTTATTAGAATTGATGTAGGCTAGGTGAACTTTGGTTAAAGAAGATAAAAGGAAATCGGGGATTATAAAATGGCAAGCGATTCACAGAGCGCGGCGCGCTGTGCAGCGCGGCTATTCACAGAGCGCGGCGCGTTGTGCAGCGCAGCGCAGCGATTCCCAGAGCGCAGATTGTTGACGCGCTTTATTTTTGTACATGCATGATTATCAGCAACATTTTACACTCTTTCTTTGGACACTCAAAAGCTACTTCAGGGCTGCAAGATTACAAAATTGCACTTTTTGCAGACTGAATATATATATATGCGTTCAAATCAAGCGAAAAAAAACCCACTGAAAAAACGATCTGCGCATGCGCAAATTCCAAAATGGCTGCTGAAGAGTTAACTGGTGTGACACCGATTAACAGTTCCGCGGCACTGTACTCGGATAATTTTTTAAAAACTCAGCTCCTTTCCATGTAGTAGAAGCCATTGCAATGACATGTAGTGATATGACTGCCAAGTATTCAAGGCCTGTGTCAGGAACTGAAAACTCTGCCTGAACAATCCTTCTCATTGCGGTCAATGCGCATGCGCTAACATGGGGAGATTAATCAGGTCGTGAACAACCTAACCCTAAACCTAACCCTTACCCTAATCCTAACCCAAACCCTAACCCATGGTTCGATCGGTCAAAGGGTCGCATTTTGTAAGTCCAAGATTGGCGCATGCGCATTGACAGCAATGAGAAGGATTGTTCAGCAGAGGTAGGCACGTTTTTACATCGGCGCAGCGATATATGGTGAATTCAGTTGAAAGAGTGAGAGAGAGAGAATGGAGCTCTGTTTTTCGTTTTATTGACAGTTTTATTTCTCAAATAGATCAGATAGATGTAGCTGTTGTAAACTTTGCGATTGTGAAGGAAATGTATCGGCAGAATACATTGCGCGTCGTGCCGCGCGCTGTGAATCCACTTCATTATAAAATTACAGTAATTGACACTCACAGTCACACGTATTCCATAGCAATTAGCATTGGCAGTGAGAATTGAAATAGGCTTGGTAAAAATTGGTTGGGTACGGTAAAATTAAAAGGAAATCAAGAGCTGTTTGTATTCGCTAGATGTTTTATAAGTATGCAATTTGTTACTTTTACAGCAGCAAAACTTCAACTGCCCGCTGAATATCGAACTGGATGACGAAGACAATGTGGAGGCTTTACAGCTACAAGAGGAGGATGAACAGGAACGTGGGAATCAACTACAACCAGAAGTACCACCAGCCACGTCATCAGCATCCAAGCATACATGTGCAAGTGCACATCAAACTGGGAGGGAAACATAAATGTGAGCTTTTCAGATTAACAGTCTTTTTATCGTTTATATTCTTTTGAGTTGTTTTAAAGTTTGCCATTATATAATTGGTCTGATATACTATTATACATACTGCACGCTTCACTCCTGTTTACTTTTGCAGCAGAAATGCAACATTCAAAAATCTGTTCCTAATTTAAGTTTACAGGTATGATTATATGGTATTGTAAATGAATATCAGTAGTCAGCTTGTTACAGTAATATAAATAAACTAAAATTAACTTGTCATTGTTCCGGTTATTGAAGTGAAATGTACATTGTTTTGTAATTATCAATTATCAGCAATGTCATTTGTTCTTCAGATGTTTCTGCCATTGTCGAAACCAAGGATGTCAGCGTCCAATGCAATCTGATCAACGCCCCACCTCTAAAACGCAATGCGGTTCTAACCCTAAAGTGTGGGAACAGATGAGAGTGTGGGGAAGGAAGAACAAAAAGGCGAACGACAGCGCGCTGCAGCTGCGGAAGAGGACGAGCCTGCTGACGAGGGTGGAGGTGAACCAGAAGATCCGCAGTTCTTGTAAGTTTTCAATAGACATCTACTTCTCTACATTTTAAAAAGTAAGACAGAAGTCAAGGGTTACTTTGGGTGACAGTCAGCTATATTTTAGCTGCTATCATTGTGTCCTTTGTTTTTGTCTTTCTATCTCTGGTCTCTATCTCACTGGCCATAACCCCTTTTTGTCTATTAAATGGGGGAAAAACACCAAAAACATGTCAATAAACATTTTTGTTGTGACATTATTTAGCTTAATTTCTCATCACAAGTAAGAAGCTGATTTCATCTTAAATTTTTTTTTTATACTGGATTTCACTGTCATTGCGACATGTATAACATGTAGTAATTATATCCATAGCACTAGCAGTGAAACAATTTGTACTTGTGTATGGCACATGTAGTTTCCATAGTAACCCTTTATGTGCTAAGAAAGTGTATAACCTGTGTGTTTTAGGAATGCTCCTGAGCCGAGACCCAGCCCCGACCTGGAAGACAAGTACATTGTCTTCCAGGCAAACTTGATGCAGCTGTTAGAGAGTTGTCCTCGATGCTCTCACCCTGCGAAGGCCTTCATATCGAAGACAGTGGGATCTTGCATCCACGTCCGACAAGACTGCTCCAAGTGCTGTTTCTTCAGAGAGTGGACCAGCCAACCGTACATAAAGCAGATGCCCTGCGGGAACCTGCTCCTGTCATCAGCTGTTGTGCTCTCTGGCTGCAGCCCGACAAAAATTCTCCGGCTGTTTTACCTGCTCAATGTGCGTTACATTTCGGAGAGCACGTTCTTCTGGCATCAGCGGCACTTCATTTTTCCTACAGTGGAAAGAAAATGGAAACGGAGCAGTCAGAGCTCATCTCGCAGCTTCAGGACGAGAGAAGAAGTCTAGAGCTGATTGGTGATGGGCGGTCAGATAGCCCAGGACACTGTGCCAAATATGGCACATACACTCTCATCGAACAGGGACTGGGGACAGTCCTGGATATACAGATTGTGCAGGTAAGAAAGATATTTAGGCGTTTCAGTGTCTCATACTCATAGACACATCAAGGTAACTAATTACAATCAAAGTTTTGTAGAGAGGCATTTTTTTTCTTCAAAAATATTAACAGTAATGCATACCCAGTTCAAATCTTTTTTTTTAATCTGAATTTGACTCCTAGTTATCAACCAACCCCCACCCCACCCCAATCTCCCCCCTGACTCACCCGAGTAATTGGTGAGTGGGATTCCTTTGTGTCCGTCTTTTAGACCGAGTTGGATTTTCAGCGACTGCTTTTGACAATTGACATTTGAACTTGTCATGTACATGCCCGTTGAAACTATGTGCACGCTTAACTGGAAGTAGAACAACTCTAGATATAAACTGTGACGAATGCGATATTAAATAAAAGAGGGCAGGGAATCAAAATTCCTGATAACACGACGGTGCACAACCGATGTGCAGTGAAACCCGTTCATATTTGTTTGCAAACTGTCAGAAACTTTGGCAATAACATTATTAAACGAATAAAATGAGTGCCGGCTGCCGTAGCCGAAACAGTCGGCGGTCGTAACAGAAAAGTGGGGCGGCCGTATCAATGCATCGCTGGCAGTCGTAACTGCTAGCACGGCGACGCGTACCAAAAAAATACACATGCTCTTTTCCTCAGCCGATGACACAAACACACTTGCATATTGGGACACTGCTATTGATGCATTTCAGTTATGATACATCACATTACCTGATCGAATGACCGTTGTTGCTTCAAGCCTCTTGTAATCTCCACCATTTAAAAAGAAATCCCCAAATCGAACAATTTCAGCAAATACGACGCTGTCACAAATCTAAAACAGAAGCCTCAAAAATTAAATCGATAACATGTTAATCTTTTGCTGGCTTCGATAATTACGCCGCAATAATTATTAGTTTGGAAGTTACACACCTTTCGGGCTCGAAACCTTGCTGACTATGGGACTGCAGAATGCTATCGTAACAAACGGCGATTTTTTCTGTCGTAACACTTTCCCCGGCGTGTGGCTGGGACTGGGAGACCTGTAACTTTAATTGTAAATAGTACAGACATGGGTAAACTGTCAGATGATTTTGAATAAAATTAACACTGTGATCAGCATATTTTAATGCAATTTTCTGTTCTTTACAGGAGATGTCATCCAGTGGCCACCAAAATGTGACCTGGCTCGATTAGCTGGGAAATGGGCAGCCAGAGCTGGCTTCCCGGGCGTAGTTGGAGCGATTGATGGGACCTACATAAAGATACCAGGAACCAGGGATGCGTACATCTGCCGTAAAGGTTTCCCAGCGATGCATCTCCAGGTAACAGATTTGATCACTTTCTGTTTCAGATAGGTGGATTGTTAACGTTGGCAGAACTGAAAGGTTGGAGGACCTGACCATTATGGTGCCTGTGTATTTATTCCCTATTGAAATACTGGAGTAACACTGGCAGTGTCATTTCATAATTGGAATCTACTGTAATTTTAAGTCACTATTTGAATCTTTGAATTTAAAGACAAGTATTTAACGGCACAGTGCGCCTCCCGTAAACCATCACAGATACTGTCAGGCTTTTACACACAGTATAAACAACCTTCATTATGAACGCTCACCAAAGGGAACATCCTAGGTGCCTTACGTAAAGAGGCTGAGCGAGTAATTTTCAAAGATTTAATGTTGCGGATTGTCTTCAAGACAATCGGACCGAGGTGCGTTTTGGCGCTAGACCTAACTTTTAAAATCAAAATAATAAATTGACAGCGTGTTACACAAACATTCTTAAATCATAAAATAAATATTTTTTTCATCAAGACAAGATCATTAAAACTCGAAGTATTTGAAGTTAAAATAAGGAACGCCCAGAAGCAGGTTCACGTAAGGTTCGCCAGTTCCTGTGAATAGTCAAAAGTCATCGCGAGGGTTCTTGTGAACCACAGCCGTTTGTTTCGTGCATAGTCAGAGGTACATAATAACGTGCTATTGCAGACAAGCTCACAGCGAGTCGCATTCAAATTCCTGACGACTGCTTTGTCAAAAAGGGAAACTGGAATAACAGAGTTCACGATGTCGATGGCTCCGGGGTAAGATAAACCATGCAAAACAATTTTTGTGTGAAAATTGCTCGCTCTTTACGGTAAGCACCTAGGATGTTCTAAAGCGGTGAGTGTTTCAATGAAAGGGTGTTTGTACTGTGTGTAAAAGCCTGACAGTATCTGTGATGGTTTACGTGAGAAATATTAAATGTTTAAACCGATATTGGGAGTTCAGACAAGTTTGAATTATGATGGTGTGTGGATTAATTCCAAGAAAACCATCATGAAAATGTACCTACGCCTCGTTTCTCTGACTTTTCTTTTTCTGTTGTTAGATCTATACATGTCATATACCACTACCCCCCGCGGGTTAGGGGGAAGAATTTACCCGATGCTCCCCAGCATGTCGTAAGAGGCGACTAACGGATTCTGTTTCTCCTTTTACCCTTGTTAAGTGTTTCCTGTATAGAATATAGTCAATTTTTGTGAAGATTTTAGTCAAGCAGTATGTAAGAAATGTTAAGTCTTTTGTACTGGAAACTTGCATTCTCCCAGTAAGGTATATTGTACTACGTTGCAACTATGCAAGCCCCTGGAGCAAATTTTTAATTAGTGCTTTTGTGAACAAGAAACAATTGACAGGTGGCTCTATCCCATCTTCCTCCCCCCCCCCCCCCCCTTTTCCCCGTCGCGATATAACCTTGAATGGTTGAAAACGACGTTAAACACCAAATAAAGAAAGAAAAAAAGAACATATACCGCTTTTAGTGAAAGTTGAGGCAGCACTTTCTGATCAAATTTATTAAAAATTTGTTCAAGCATTTCTTGACTAAGCATGGATAATCACACCGGGGACTGTGTTCCGCCTTATTTCAGCCGGGCTTGTTGTTACTCCGTTTTGAGCTGTCACGCAAATGTAAGTGTCTGCACTAAAGTACAAACTATGTCTTCTAAAAAAAAACTCATTTCCAGGAACGGATGTTTTTAGCACTAACCTAAGTAATTTGTCTCTCTATTGGTGTTATTTTTATCTGACAAGGTTTATTATGTGACCCCCATCAGCTTGAAATACGTGCAGGTTGTCGCTTTTTGGGCAAAAAAGCTGATCAAACTCAAGAAATGATAAGCAACGGTATCATGTTATGGTTTTTCTGTATCATAAGTTTGTTCTATAGTTTCTTGCTGTTATGCTGATGCATTTTCCCGAACCTGCTTTAAGGCGTTGAGGCACGAAAAGTAAAACCAAAACCCATGTCAGGCGAGTTTTGTTCCGCGCTGGACACCCAGAACAAAAGCAAGCCCAGTGGCAGTGCGGAACGCAGACAAAAATGCAGGAGGCCCAGCGCGGAACAAAACGTACACCACTTGCTTGTTTTGATTGCTTCTTATGACATAGTGAGGACGCATTGAAGCACGCAATTGATACAGATGATTATAGCTTTACCCAAAATAGTAAAAATACAGGAATATTTGTTGTTCAAATCCATCTTTGAGAGAAATTTACGTTGAACCTTCATTTTCCACTAAAAAACCTGCATGTATGCCTTCCATTCGGCTATTGTCAATTAACCAGGTAAGCAAAAGACGTTTTTAGCTGTCTACAAAGAAAACAATTATTCCCCTTTCTACTGACATTCATCAATTTTAGCTTAAATCAGTGTGAAAGTCATAGTTTGTGTTTTTATGAAGACACTTTCGTTTGCGTGACACTGAGCCCGGCTGAAAACGGAGTAACAACGAGCCCGGCTGAAATAAGGCGGAACACAGTCCTCGGTGTGATAATGGGGATGTTTACCCTTTAAAAACATGATTTTTTTTATTATTCTTTATCATTTCATATATGCATGTCAATTGTCATGGTTACGCTGAAAATGCACTCAATGATAAATGAATTATATGGGACAGTAGGCACCTCATTCACATGTTCTGCAGAGAGGAGCTGTGCTCAGCTCAGTCTTATGGTTTAGGCTAGCAAAGCATTAGGATATATACATGTAGCCTCTGTTGTGGTTGGTTTTTAGTTTCAGGCTGATAGATTATTTTTATATTGATTTACGCGACTTGTTTCAGGTTGTATGTGACAAAGACCTCCTCCTTCTGGATGTGTTTACGGGTTACACTGGGTCCGTGCATGACAGCCGAGTTTTCCCCAACTCAGATCTCCATGGAGTGTTGGAGTCTGACGCAAGTAAGCTGCCTCCAGAGTACCATATGATCGGGGACTCGGCCTACCCTCAGTCTCCGCAAGAACCTGCTGGTTCCATTCCGCGACAACGGCCATCTGACCCCTGTGGAAACTGCCTACAACAGAGCCCAGGCAAGGACAAGAGTTGACGTGGAGCGGGCTATTGGTTTGTTGAAAGGAAAATTCCGCAGACTGAAGGATCTCGAGATGACGAACATCCGTGAAGTTCCAATGTTAATTTTTTCAGCATGTGTCCTACATAACTTTATTATTATAGAAAATGGCTTGGACGAGGACGACATTGACTTGTCGGAGAGTGAAGATGAAGACGAGGACGGAGGTCAATGTGGTGGTGATCACTGCATGTCTGCAACACAAAAAAGACTGGAAATTGCAAATGTTTTTTCTTGAGAACTGTTCTATGTGTTTCAAGGACGTGTCGTATACCGTATATCATTCTACGAGGCTGAATTGATTGTAGATAACAAGTACTGCCAGTGTGTATTGAGTTGCATGTTTTTATGTGTTTCGTAATTTTCCATTTAAATTTTAATGTGTAGAATTAACTGGGTAAAGGTTGGGTTCCTGGTGAGATCTTAATCTGACTCACAAGAAACATACTGCCAAATGTTCAAATATGAAACTAAGTTATTATTTCTTTTTTCAGTTCAATGACATTTTTGTTATAAGATGACCAGACGTACCAAATAACCAAAGATGCTAATTAAAAAATATGAGTTTACAAAAAGGGGGAGACAACCTAAGGGAGAAATGCGAGGCACTCTAACAGCTGAGCACAAAACCAAAACTAGAAGATAATATTTGTAAAATAACTGTGACTCTAAAACGATAGTACAATAATAAGCAACAAAGTTTAGAACATAACTGAAAAAAACCACAACACAACGTAGTAAATAAAACTACAGTGATTGAGAGTTAGTATCGCAAAACAATAAAATTATGGTTATCTTACACACAAACTTAAGTAATTGACGATGTTGAGAAGAAATTGATAGAAATTCCTCTGAATCAAACGCCATAAATTCCAAATGTTCTAGTTTAAAATTGGTTATAAAGCACTGATTGGTTAATTTAGATCAATGTCAATGATGACCAGCAAAGTCACTATCTTCCTAGTTCAATATGATAAGCATCACTGTCTGAAGCATACTGAATTTTGACCAGGATTGTGCTACTCATAAAATACACAAGCATATGTTTGCCACTCAATGATTATACAGTGAGACTTGTCTCCACATATTGTTGTTAATCAATGAGCTATGTGTAGCTCCAACATAAACAACCAGAAGATTTACCTTCATTGTAAATGTTGTTCGTCCTTTGTTTTGGAAGATGACCGCAGACTCATGGTATGCTTGGATGTCTAGTCTGTCCATAAATAACTGATAAGCTTGTCCGGGCCAGGATTCCCGTTCCGCATGCGATTCTGCTACGCCATTATTGGAACTGAATATCAAGGTCTTTCAGAGAGGGTTTTAGTGTGTCCTTACAGATATATCTTTGCTTCGTCAAAAGAAACAACCTGCAGCGTACGGCAGCTGAAAATTAAAGGTACATATAGTTCAAACAATCATTCAACACTGTATTTATTTGACCTTACACAGACTGTAGGAAGAGGCGAACCGTCTTGAACAAAAAAATTGTCCGCAGGAAGCGACTCCAAGAACACAGACGACTCAAAACTGAGTGACATACCTTGTAGTCTTTCTATGAAAGTAGTGGTCCAGTGAACGATACCTTCTGCCTGTGGTTTGACTTAGAGTTAGACTCTTTGAGGATGTTGATAATGACGCACGACACTGACAGACTACAGAGAGTGAGTGGGGGGGGGGGGGGGGGTGGACATTTTTGGGATTAAACACTGCCATGGAGTTTATTTTATAGGAATGTTTTTAAACCTAATCTCATTGTGTTCGTTTTGAATCAAAAGTCTCACCCCAAATTCCGACAATAAGTCAATATGTCCGCCGGGTATCGATATGGTTGCTACAAGGTTGCTTCGGTTACAATACGATGAATAATGTCGAGGAATTTGTGGCAAGTGGATTCAAGCTTACCAAGATACTATTTTCAACTTCCCATTCTGGAATAGTTGTTGGCATTTGTAATCATTGTCTCGTGTATGAAATCACGTCTATTTACAGTGGAACCCCTTTTAGACCCCCCTCCCCCTCCAGCCCCCTTCCTATTACAGACACCCCCCCCCCCCCTCCCCCCTTTCCTAATCCCATTTCAGCCCTTGCTTTGTTCAGATTTCCTTGTCGACAATATTTACAGTGGAACCCCTTTTAGACCCCCCTCCCCCTCCAGCCCCCTTCCTATTACAGACACCCCCCCCCCCCCTCCCCCCTTTCCTAATCCCATTTCAGCCCTTGCTTTGTTCAGATTTCCTTGTCGACAATGTCTGAACATGTATATGCCCCGATAAATTCTATGATCTTATTTTCCAAAATAAAGTCTAAAGAGGGTGTTCCACTGTAGCAGACACAGGCAATGTGTTGTCATATGAAAGGCAATTGTTGTTTTCAAAACAAAAGTACAGGTTACTCACATTTTTGGTGTCTGGTAAACACAAAACCATCACATCATACTCATAGTGGCAGAGTGGTGATCTACATGTATATATATATGTCTGATATTTGAAGGAAAATGGATGACAAAATAAACAACCTCTCTCACCACAACATCAAATTTATTTTCTTTCGCAGTTCTAAGAAAGTATTTTTGTGAATTAAGGTCCCAAGCACATAAATGCAGAACCTCAGGTTGGCCTATAATTATGTGTCAGGAAACAAAAAAATGACAAAAAAATTAGTTGGAATTCAAAAGTCTAGCTTTTTTAAAATTTTTATTTATATATTTTTTTGGAGGCCTTACAATATTTATTTGATGTAACACGCACTGAACATATAACAGGAACAAAATCATTAGATTTAACCATATTTTTCATTTGCAACGAGTGT
>NW_027127094.1:25000-58730 GCF_037325665.1 Littorina saxatilis
TCACAGACAGGCAGACTTCACTATCACTGACACAAGTCAAGTTTCACAGTCACATAGACTTCACTGTGACTGACACAAGTCATTTCTAGTTCTTTCTACGATGCTGGCTCTCTTTTGTACCAACAGTAGGGAAAAAACAAGATTAAAAATCGTTTTTGCAATTGAAATTGTGAGTCCAACAGACTTATCTAAATGTAGTGAGAGTGTAAAGTGTAAAAACACTAGCTTAACATCTTTTTTTTCGAAATTGCATGATCATTCTCCGCTTCTTGACCCTAAAATGACCCCACCGTGACCTTGATAAATGACGAAGGTCAGTCAGACTTGTATCATGTCTACACGTCACGGGGCGCTGAAATGTGTGAAGTTTCCATGGTGAAAATAGAGAACCTGAAATTTCACATGCAGCTTATTCGACCCCTAAATACGACCAGAATCGTAACAAGTACAATCTCACAGTCACTGTCACAAGTCATTTCTCACAGTCATAAACCACTGTCACTGACACAAATCATTTCTCACAGTCAGAAGTCATTTCTCACAGTCAGAAACCACTGTCACTGACACAAATCATTTCTCACAGTCAGAAACCACTGTCACTGACACAAATCATTTCTCACAGTCAGAAATCACTGTCACTGACACAAGACATTTCTCACAGTCAGAAATCACTGTCACAGTCATTTCTCACAGTCATTAAAATAAGTCATTTCTCACAGTCAGGTAGACTACACTGTCACTGACAGTCCAGGCCTGAAAGTGGCGAGTATTGCACTTCCCATGGCGAGCAGAAACATGCAACTGGCGAGTAGAAATGTTCATCTACTCGCCAAATGCGAGTAAAGGTGCTGAAAAAAATTGTTGCTTTGGCTAGTAAAGTTTGCTCTCTGGCCAGTACATTTTCAGAATCACTAGCTAAAGGCGAGTACAACATTTGTTGGACTTTCAGGGCTGGGCACAAGTCATTTCTCTAAGTCACTAAAATAAGTCATTTCTCTCAGTGACTGAAACAAGTCCTTTATCACATTCACTGAAATACGTAATTTCTCTGTCACTGAAATAAGTCATTTTTTACATTTACTGAAATAAGTCATTACATTTAGTCAAGTTTTGACTAAATGTTTTAACATAGAGGGGGGAATCGAGACGAGGGTCGTGGTGTATGTGCGTGTGTGTGTGTGTGTGTGTGTGTGTGTGTGTGTGTGTGTGTGTGTGTGTGTGTGTGTGTGTGTGTGTGTGTGTCTGTCTGTGTGTGTGTGTAGAGCGATTCAGACTAAACTACTGGACCGATCTTTATGAAATTTGACATGAGAGTTCCTGGGTATAATATCCCCATACGTTGTTTTCATTTTTTTTATAAATGTCTTTGATGACGTCATATCCGGCTTTTCGTGAAAGTTGAGGCAGCACTGTCACGCCCTCATTTTTCAACCAAATTGGTTGAAATTTTGGTCAAGTAATGTTCGACGAAGCCCGGACTTCGGTATTGCATTTCAGCTTGGTGGCTTAAAAATTAATTAATGACTTTGGTCATTAAAAATCTGAAAATTGTAAAAAAAATATTATTTTTAAAAAACGATCCAAATTTACATTCATCTTATTTTCCATCATTTGCTGATTCCAAAAACATATAAATATGTTATATTTGGATTAAAAACACGCTCTGAAAATTAAATATATAAAAATTAATATGAAAATTAAATTTTCGAAATCAATTTAAAAACACTTTCATCTTATTCCTTGTCGGTTCCTGATTCCAAAAACATATAGATATGATATGTTTGGATTAAAACACGCTCAGAAAGTTAAAACAAAGAGAGGTACAGAAAAGCGTGCTATCCTTCTGAGCGCAACTGCTACCCCGCTCTTCTTGTCAATTTCACTGTCTTTGCCGTGAGCGGGTGACTGACGATGCTACGAGTATGCGGTCTTGCTGCGTTGCATTGCGTTCAGTTTCATTCTGTGAGTTCGACAGCTACTTGACTAAATGTTGTATTTTCGCCTTACGCGACTTGTTTTTCACAGTCAGGTAGACCTCAATGTCGCTGACACAAGTCATTTCTCTTAGTCACTGAAACGAGTAATTTTTCACAGTCATGCAGAAATCACTGCCACTGAAATAAGTCATTTCCCACAGCCAGGGAGACTACACTGTCACTGACACAAGTCGATGATGGAATTCAGTTCAAATCCTCCGTGGTAGCAGTGTCCAAACTGACTCGAGTCGTTTCACGTCTCTGCTTTATACAGTGTTGGGGCGGCCTGGGAGTTGACACGTCGTCACAACAAGACTGACAGAGCCGTTAGTAGCCGCAACGTCACGGGAGGGTAGACTACACTGTCACTGACACAAGTCATGTTTCACAGTCAGGTAGACTACACTGTCACTGAAATAAGTCATGTCTCACAGTCAGGTAGACTACACTGTCACTGAAACAAGTCATGTCTTATTGGGGTTGGGGGGGGGGGGTGTGTAAGGGGGTTGGGGGAAGGGTGGTGGTGCTCGTCGTCACACCCACCTTGTCCGCCCTTTGTGCAGAACGACGTCCCAGTGAGTGGTTGTACCCTGTAGGATTCACAATGCACGGGTTGATATCAATAGACTGGAAGCGTCCTTTGTGCAGACCGACGTCCCAGTGAGTGGTTGTACCCTGTAGGATTCACAGTGCACGGGTTGATATCAATAGACTGGAAGCGTCCTTTGTGCAGAACGACGTCCCAGTGAGTGGTTGTACCCTGTAGGATTCACAGTGCACGGGTTGATATCAATAGACTGGAAGCGTCCTTTGTGCAGAACGACGTACCAATGTAGGATTCACAGTGCACGTCAGCGTCATTACAAGTGCGGGACATTCTGTTTGCAACTCAGAAACTCTTCTTTTTTCTTTGTTTAGCGATTTTTTATGTGATTGTTTTTATCAAATGCAAACCGTTACTTGCTCAGATGAGGTGACTTATCGACTGTACACATGTTTATGCACGCACTAATTTGAAAAGTAATTTACACTCCTTTCCTTTACCTAATCTTTGCTGGCTTTACACATCAACACGTGTTACACTGATCTTTTTACAGCACTGTGCTGTGTAGTTGTAACGCTACAGTTCACAGTCCTCAACCCAACACACCACACACCAAGAAACGTGACAAACGTATGATCCTATGACCCCCTGAACCTTAAATCATTTCTTTGACGTAAAGTAGGCTAACACAGTACTGTCGGTCACACACTCCAAACTCGGTGGTTCACTATAGGCCTATGGCACTTCCGTTTATGTCTTGATTGCAAAACGAACGTCATTTACTGATTAAAACAGCAATGAAGCAAGTTGTAATACAGAGATACTGAGAACAAATCGTTGTACAGTGCTAAGACGGAATGCAACAGAACGAACACAAGGTGTGGACCAACGTCGCAGGGAAAAACTTCCTGGTTGAATTATTCCAAGTCTTCTTGTATGCGTGGTGTCGACACAATTTAACGACAGCGACCACGTGACACACTCTGTGTACCCGGGGTGCATAGCTCATTAAATGACACCGAGGTGGGCCATGTGGTATGGTAGCACATTCCTGCCAACATGTCATTAGAAAAAGTGTTGTCTATGGGAATTGTCAAACTGCGAATATGCTTAGGTGGAGAATGTTTCTTTCAATAAATACATTTAGAATTCAGATACAAAGTACGAGTAATTGGACAAGAGTAACACACGTGAAAAGAAAAGTGGAGCAGGTTTATGGAGCTTGACATCTTGAAACAAGAGGCCGGTTATCGTGTATATCAACATTCACAGGTCATGGGTCATTGTCTTCACCAACATTCACAGGTCATGGGTCATTGTCTTCACCAACATTCACAGGTCATGGGTCATTGTCTTCACCAACGTGACAGGTCATGGGTCATTGTCTTCACCAACATTCACAGGTCATGGGTCATTGTCTTCACCAACATTCACAGGTCATGGGTCATTGTCTTCACCAACATTCACAGGTCATGGGTCATTGTCTTCACCAACATTCACAGGTCATGGGTCATTGTCTTCACCAACATTCACAGCTCATGGGTCATTGTCTTCACCAACATTCACAGGTCATGGGTCATTGTCTTCACCAACGTGACAGGTCATGGGTCATTGTCTTCACCAACATTCACAGGTCATGGGTCATTGTCTTCACCAACATTCACAGCTCATGGGTCATTGTCTTCACCAACATTCACAGGTCATGGGTCATTGTCTTCACCAACGTGACAGGTCATGGGTCATTGTCTTCACCAACGTGACAGGTCATGGGTCATTGTCTTCACCAACATTCACAGGTCATGGGTCATTGTCTTCACCAACATTCACAGCTCATGGGTCATTGTCTTCACCAACATTCACAGGTCATGGGTCATTGTCTTCACCAACATTCACAGGTCATGGGTCATTGTCTTCACCAACATTCACAGGTCATGGGTCATTGTCTTCACCAACATTCACAGGTCATGGGTCATTGTCTACACCAACATTCACAGGTCATGGGTCATTGTCTTCACCAACAAGGATGGAAGTCGGGGAAGGAACGAGGGAGAGACAGAGACGTTAACCAATGACCTACACATGACGGAGGGAGGGAAAGACAGAGGGAGCGAGAGACAGAGACGTTAACCAATGACCTACACATGACGGAGGGAGGGAAAGACAGAGGGAGCGAGAGACAGAGACGTTAACCAATGACCTACACATGACGGAGGGAGGGAAAGACAGAGGGAGCGAGAGACAGAGACGTTAACCAATGACCTACACATGACGGAGGGAGGGAGAGACAGAGGGAGCGAGAGACAGAGACGTTAACCAATGACCTACACATGACGGAGGGAGGGAAAGACAGAGGGAGCGAGAGACAGAGACGTTAACCAATGACCTACACATGACGGAGGGAGGGAAAGACAGAGGGAGCGAGAGACAGAGACGTTAACCAATGACCTACACATGACGGAGGGAGGGAAAGACAGAGGGAGCGAGAGACAGAGACGTTAACCAATGACCTACACATGACGGAGGGAGGGAAAGACAGAGGGAGCGAGAGACAGAGACGTTAACCAATGACCTACACATGACGGAGGGAGGGAAAGACAGAGGGAGCGAGAGACAGAGACGTTAACCAATGACCTACACATGACGGAGGGAGGGAAAGACAGAGGGAGCGAGAGACAGAGACGTTAACCAATGACCTACACATGACGGAGGGAGGGAGAGACAGAGGGAGCGAGAGACAGAGACGTTAACCAATGACCTACACATGACGGAGGGAGGGAGAGACAGAGGGAGAGAGAGACAGAGACGTTAACCAATGACCTACACATGACGGAGGGAGGGAAAGACAGAGGGAGCGAGAGACAGAGACGTTAACCAATGACCTACACATGACGGAGGGAGGGAAAGACAGAGGGAGCGAGAGACAGAGACGTTAACCAATGACCTACACATGACGGAGGGAGGGAAAGACAGAGGGAGCGAGAGACAGAGACGTTAACCAATGACCTACACATGACGGAGGGAGGGAAAGACAGAGGGAGCGAGAGACAGAGACGTTAACCAATGACCTACACATGACGGAGGGAGGGAAAGACAGAGGGAGCGAGAGACAGAGACGTTAACCAATGACCTACACATGACGGAGGGAGGGAAAGACAGAGGGAGCGAGAGACAGAGACGTTAACCAATGACCTACACATGACGGAGGGAGGGAGAGACAGAGGGAGCGAGAGACAGAGACGTTAACCAATGACCTACACATGACGGAGGGAGGGAGAGACAGAGGGAGCGAGAGACAGAGACGTTAACCAATGACCTACACATGACGGAGGGAGGGAAAGACAGAGGGAGCGAGAGACAGAGACGTTAACCAATGACCTACACATGACGGAGGGAGGGAAAGACAGAGGGAGCGAGAGACAGAGACGTTAACCAATGACCTACACATGACGGAGGGAGGGAAAGACAGAGGGAGCGAGAGACAGAGACGTTAACCAATGACCTACACATGACGGAGGGAGGGAAAGACAGAAGGAGCGAGAGACAGAGACGTTAACCAATGACCTACACATGACGGAGGGAGGGAAAGACAGAGGGAGCGAGAGACAGAGACGTTAACCAATGACCTACACATGACGGAGGGAGGGAAAGACAGAGGGAGCGAGAGACAGAGACGTTAACCAATGACCTACACATGACGGAGGGAGGGAAAGACAGAAGGAGCGAGAGACAGAGACGTTAACCAATGACCTACACATGACGGAGGGAGGGAAAGACAGAGGGAGCGAGAGACAGAGACGTTAACCAATGACCTACAAATCTTGTTATTTGATTCTGAATTTGGGGACGTTAGCAGTCTGTTTCTGTTGAATGTCAACTGACAAATACCGTGTTGCTCAACGCTGCAACAAGCACTGATCTCAAAGAGTAATAGGTTAATCCCCCCTCCACCCCCCACCACCTCCCCCCACGGTGGAACTGCACTACGGTAGGCCAACTGCCCACCTCCCCCCCCCCCACCCATCTAACACACACTTCGCCCCAAATACAGACGTCATGAGTTTTTTAACCAGCAAGCATAATTGAGAACAAAACCTACTCATTTAGATATTTAACTAACGACCCAAGAGACTTGGGTGCAAATGTACGATGGGGACAATTGTCCGAGGGGGAAGCAGTCGGGATAGCACTCATCGAGTGTGACATTGGCCTGGCACCCAAAGAGACTGAGATACAACAGTAATGAACATTCACTATTGTATGGTCTTTACCTGTCAGCGTTGTATTTGTCAAAGCGGCGTGCAGCCAGGGTGTCTGTTAAGTTGCTAAATAATAAAGCGTTTTTGTTAAGATTCAACTTAAGCAGACGAATTTGTACGAATTTTTTTTTACAGAAAATGTGGTTATGTGGCTTGCACCCAAAACCGCGGGAAAATGGTCCTAAAATGGATCAATGTAAAAAGGTGTATTCAGGGATCAGCGAACCCCACCCCCCCCCCACCCCCCACCCCCCACCCCCCCACCAAACTACTTTCCCACACCAGACCCAGCAAACACACAACGTAAATACGACGTTGCGAAAATGTGAATTTTTCGTGTCATCAGCAACGTTGCGAACTTTACGTGAAATTTACGTCGAGCCAACCAAAAAACGCAACGTAAAACCAACGTTGTGTCATTGTGAGATTTTGGTGTTCTTTCGACGTTGTAATATAACGTAAATTTTACGTGAATTTCACGTTGCATTTTGGTGTCTTACAAATGTTGCGAAGATTACGTGAAATTTACGTGGATCCAACCAAAAATCACAACGTGAAAGCAACGTTGCGTTACAGTTGTGTTTTCTTTGTTTTTTACACGTTGGTACATAACGTAAATTTCACGTGGATTCCACCTTAAAAAGCAACGTAAAATCGACGTTGTATTATTGTGATTTTCTGGTGTTCGAACAACGTTGGTATAGTCACGTGATTTTCACGTGAAATTCACGTGATTTAAAAACAAAAGTTAGTTTGATACAAGAAACGTTCCTACAACGTAGTTTCAACGTAAACACACAACGTTGGGGTTTGATTGATCGCCAACGTGCCCTCAACGTGAAATCCACAACGTAAATCCTACGTCAGTCATTACCAATTTTTCACCTGCACGGTTTCGTATCGTTTATCAAAGAAATGTGTATATATATATATATATATGTATAGGTTACAACACGAGTGGTTTTTTATATGGCTTGTATTTCAGTCAAGACCCAGCGGATGAATATCATCGGGAGACACGAGCCTCTGGCGAGTGGCTCTCGATTGATATTCCCGCTGGGTCTTGACTGAAATACAAGCCATATAAAAAACCACGAGTGTTGTAATCTGTATATCCCATTCTACCATCAAACACAAAGTGTAGACTACTAGCGGCACTGTTGCGATCTGTGGAGAGTGAAACAGTGGTGCCAGCGAGACTTGGCCCTTTTGCAACCTTAAACTAAGTGACCGTCGCTGAAAAAAAATAAAACGAATGAGTGCATCGATAAGTACGCGGTAACACTACTTTCAGACCATTTAAAAGCTTTAAGTAAAGGTTCATAAGTTGCAAGAAAGTAATGAAGTCGTATAGAAATCAATTTAGTTCAAGCGCACAATTCTTTTGTTTTGCGTTTCAGGTCGGCAGAACGGGCGAAACCGGGTTGGCACCCATTTGGCTTACTCGATTCAGAATCGATTCCACGTTGTTTTTCTCGAACGTATTATTATACAATCAGGCTTATTGACAGAGAAGCACATTTTAGGGAACAAATATGTAGGTTTAGATTTAACCATTTGCTCCCTATTTGAAATGCATCTACGTGATATACCGTAAAATCCCTAGCATAAGCCCACCATCTAGCAAACGCCCACCCCCCACTTTGGGCCAAAAGTTGTGCACAGGGGTAACTACCTAGCAAACGCCCACCCTGCTTTTTTCAAAGAGACTATAGGCTCACTTTCACTAGGATTTGTGCAGACTGTTCTAAAAGTCATCTTTTTCCCCTTCTTTACCTTTTCGTGTTTCTTTCCTTTTTTCTTATTCTTTGTCCCCTCTCCTCACTCCCACCCATCGTTCATATTTTTTCGAGTTTCTCTTCTCTTTGTTTTTCCTAAGTTTGTGGGTTTTTCTTTCTCAGAAAGATTGGGCCTTTTGAAGACAAAATCCAAGTTCAGTTAACGTTTCATTTCCAAAGACGATCGTGTAATTTCTTCCCTGTACAGAAAGAAAGGGCTTCATTGGTGTTGACATTTCGACATTTCATCAAGTTTCTTTTTCCCGGAATTGTGTTGTTATTGTTTGTCCTTGCAAAGGTCTGGCGATTTTCTTTTTACTTTATAAATTTATATGAATGACTATGCTCGGGTTGTTTTCAGAAGAGCCAGTCCTTTTCTCTCTCTCTCTCTCTCTCTCTCTCTCTCTCTCTCTCTCTCTCTCTCTCTCTCTCTCTCTCTCTCTCTCTCTCTCTCTCATGGTTGGCCTTCTTTGCCTCAAAGTCCTTTTTCTTTCTTTTTTCCTTCACTTCTACTCACACGACCTAACTTACATGGTTTCGGGGTTTGTATTCACTCAATTACACGGTTGAGCACAAAACTTACTTTGTGCAAAGGGGTCTATCCCTAGCAAACGCCCACCCCCCAATTTTGCCCTAAATCTGTGCACAGGGGGGGTGGGCTTATGCTAGGGATTTTACGGTACTGTTTTGCGAGTGTGTTTGCATGGATGAACCTAAACTGGTATGGGTGTGAGGAAAACGGGACCAAGTTGGTGAAGTCGCGAATTGCTGACACCAAGTCTGTCACCGCCGATTGATTGCATTTTGAAGGAATATGACTGGATTACGGAAAAATGCACACATGTTAAGTTCTTGGATCATCGAACGCAGAAGAAGAAGAAGAAGAAGTTCTTGGATACCTTCATCGCCAATGTGGACTTACTGCAGAGCCAGGCAAAAGAGTAGACTTGCTCGCAAAATACGTGAAACAGCCGATGTTTGATACGAAGCGAAGCCACCCCAAACCATGCAGTAAGTAAGGACGCTTCTCGGTCCCGCTACGCATGACACCAGACCAGTGTTGTTGCTTTGAGTTTGACTAACAAACTCGAAACTGTCATTTAAAACATGAGCCAAATGTGTATTGATTGTGTGATTAGTCTATGTGACAGGGCTTCTATTATCTGTGCTCCCTAGCTTCTGTAAGTTCTCACACCGACACTGCTGACAGACCTGTGTGACAGACTCTCAGTCGTCTGCTTCGATGCAAGGGTGGGTACTCGTTTTTATATTTAGTCAAGTTTTGACTAAATATTTTAACATCGAGGGGGAATCGAAACGAGGGTCGTGGTGTATGTGCGTGTGTCTGTGTGTGTGTGTGTGTGTCTGTGTGTGTGTGTGTGTAGAGCGATTCAGACTAAACTACTGGACCGATCTTTATGAAATTTGACATGAGAGTTCCTGGGTATGAAATCCCCGAACGTTTTTTTCATTTTTTTGATAAATGTCTTTGATGACGTCATATCCGGCTTTTCGTGAAAGTTGAGGCGGCACTGTCACGCCCTCATTTTTCAACCAAATTGGTTGAAATTTTGGTCAAGTACTGTTCGACGAAGCCCGGGGTTCGGTATTGCATTTCAGCTTGGTGGCTTAAAAATTAATTAATGACTTTGGTCATTAAAAATCTGAAAATTGTAAAAAAAAATAAAAATTTATAAAACGATCCAAATTTACGTTTATCTTATTCTCCATCATTTACTGATTCCAAAAACATATAAATATGTTATATTCGGATTAAAAACAAGCTCTGAAAATTAAATATATAAAAATTATTATCAAAATTTTTTTTTCGAAATCAATTTAAAAACACTTTCATCTTATTCCTTGTAGGTTCCTGATTCCAAAAATATATAGATATGATATGTTTGGATTAAAAACACGCTCAGAAAGTTAAAACGAAGAGAGGTACAGAAAAGCGTGCTATGCAGCATAGCGTAACCACTACCCCGCTCTTCTTGTCAATTTCACTGCCTATGCCGTGAGCGGTGGACCACGAGTATACGGTCTTGCTGCGTTGCATTGCGTTCAGTTTCATTCTGTGAGTTCGACAGCTACTTGACTAAATATTGTATTTTCGCCTTACGCGACTTGTTTTTGTTTTGGTTTGTAGCCATGGGCATTGTGATAGTGTTCGACTGTTCAAACTAGTGTTATGCACGGGTTAATAAAACTGCGGATAGAACTCTTTAGCAGCAAAGCAATTAAGAGTGTATTACAATCTATTTGTTTGGCGCAAGGTCAAAGGTCGGGAGGAAAGTAGTTCTTTGCCCAAATCGGAATCTGCACTATCATATATTTTTTGGAGTCCATGATGTATTTATTGAGCTATAAAAATACAACATATATACCCATACTGAAGTAACAGAGACAAAGAAGGGAGGTCATGGGATATATATATAAAGCCTTTGAAAATGACGTAAGGTGAACAGAATTTCAAATACAGGAGATAGATATGTGCGAAACTACCACCGAATAACAAATGACTCAGTCAGACGTTATGAAATTAAGCGCCGATGTACCGCGCAATGTATTTGATTGCTTTGGCGTTCCAAATACGTCCGGTTACATTTTCTGGCATCATTAATGCATCAACGAGAATTGAAAAGTAATGCTAAAAATATAATTGTGTACGTTTAAAGTTGATCTACTGTGCTCATCAAACCTCTTGTTGTATTTTGTAAATTGGCGAGAGGGGGGCAGAATACATGAAGCTAATCTCTGTGATTGTCTATACGTGCGTGTGTGTGTGTGTGTGTGTGTGTGTGTGTGTGTGTGTGTGTGTGTGTGTGTGTGTGTGTGTGTGTGTGGATTTACCACAATATGCGGACCAAATAGGACCAAATGGGGTCGTCCGTCGCTATATCGCAGCAATTTGCGGAGATCGGCCAAAAAATGCGACTATTTGCGGACGTCCCCAAATAGGCGGCCTTTGGTCTTTGCTGCACCCCACTAAAAATTAATTTGCAAGTTGTCCTCATATTGCTGCGATATAGGTGTGGACAACGAGCCCTGTTTCACACAAATTTCAGATCCATTGTGATATCCATTTTCAGATCATACACAGATTTTACACATTTGCAGAGCATCTCTGTATTTAGTGCCAACTGCTGCCAGCGATGTTATGTCGTTTTTAAACTGCTGTAAAATATTAACCAGATATAGCACGTCAAAAACAAAAGCAGATTTGCGGAGGAAACTTTATGGCTGTTCGATTAGTGCATAGTTTGTAGTTGCTGTATTATTTTTACCTCCTCATAAAGTGTGTGATACGGGGTAAGGATGAAGTGACTCTTGATTGCATGCAAACACGCTACAAACATCGTAAAAATGCATTGTTTTGTTCGAGGTTAAGATAGTCGTTGACGAATTGCATCCCTCTTTATGATCTACCAACGTGTTAGATAATCACATAAGTAAACAAGGTGTCGTTAACTGCAACGTGTGTGTACTACATGTACATTCATGAACTAGATTGTTTTCTCTTTTTTGTGTATATTACCACCGTTATTCTCAACAGAGCCAGTAAAGAACTTTGTTTGTTAGTTTGTTTCTCTGTTTGTTTCTCTGTCTACGGATTAGACTTGTTTCCCTGGTACTCTGGGGTCAATGTGTGTGTGTGTGTCCTTGTAAAATAAAGTTCAGTGCAGTTCAGTTCAGCTCGCGGCGAGAATTGCCTAAGAAACGCTAATTCCTCGCCACACTCGCCAAATCTAGCGTCTAAGAAACGGAGGATTGGCTGTACACGAGCAGTACAAAACATTGAAAGGAGGAAGGCACAGCGACTGTGCTCTCTCTGCCTGCTTCTGTGGATTAGGTCAGCACGTTTTTCGCGTGGAATTGCGTTAAGTTACCGCACACACGTAGGCAGTCTCCAGTTATACGGCAAATAGCAGATCGTTATCATACACACACACACACACACACACACACACACACACACACACACACACACACACACACACACACACACACACACACACACACAACTACACAAGAGGTGTCTTCTTATTCCTAGCCGAAGAAAAGCAAGTTAGAGTGCACACTGTTCAGTTCACTCCTTGCACGCATATGAAAGCAGCTGTGCGGGTTTGTTGCTCAGGTTTAAGGAGTTTAACATGCAAGTTTCATGTTGTGAGTAAGTGCCCTACATTCTATTCGACGGATGACTGATTTTGTGTAGTTTATTTAATTAAAGTATAATACTTGTGAAAGTCCCCCTCCCCCCCCCCCCCCCTCCTTACCATACCTCTTTCAACCGATACCCCTATCCCTTCCCCCCGTCGCAACCCCCTCCCCCATCTTAAACTTGTTTGACGAGTTCGGGGTATACTGCATAGAACATTGCTCTAAGAAATAACATCCTGTTTATTTTACTAATTTGAATGGCGATAATAATTTAAGACCCCCCCCCCCCCCCCCTCCCATGGATGACCTACTTTCCCGTCCTTGCCATTCGCTCAAGAAGCAGGTAAGGTGTTTCTATAACATAACAGACGACTCTGTGACATTGGCGTCTCGAAACAGGGTCGATGGAGGTTTCAGAAATGTTTACTTACTGCAAGTGGAGGAGAGGCCCCTAATATGGATGTCTTTAGCTTCACGCTGATAACTTGCTTGTAATCTTGCGAAGAAGTTTAATATAGTGTTTGGTAGTTTTACTCTTTTTAGCTAGCCTTTAGGCCTAATTGGAGCAAACTAGGTTTGATAGAAATTGATCCAAAAATGAATACACAAACATTCACAACTGGTCCTTATCAAGCGCCCATGCTCCTAATGTGGACCAGTAAAGAGGCTAATCACTGTAAAACGGCTCATATACTTCAAAATAGCATGATACTTTTTCTTCAGCATTCCAGAAATTCTGGTGACGTGTGAGCTCGTTTGCCCATTTGGGTTCCCCATAGTCAGCTTCACTCCGCTTTCGTTGGGTATAGGCATGCTGGGTATTTTCGTGTTTCCATAACCCACCGAACTCCGACATGGATTACAGGATCTGTTCCGTGCGCACTTGGTCTTGTGCTTGCGTGAACACACGAAGGGGGTTAAGTCACTAGCAGGTCTGCACATAAGTTGACATGGGAGATCGGAAAAATCTTCACTCTTAACCCACCAGGCGGCAGCGACCGAGATTCGAACTGACGACCCCCCGATTAGAAGGCCGACGTCTTACCACTGCGCCACTTCGCCCGAATGATACAACTTAGTGAGCAAGTCAGACTGATTAAAAAAAGGCTTCACATTTATCTGTTTCGGTTCGACGAGAAAATTATTTGAAGCACAAGAGGACACTAAAGAAACATATCAGAATACAAAGAGAAAATAAAAGAAATGTCCGTCGGTCCGTCCGTCCGTCCTTCTGTGTGTGTGTGTGTGTGTGTGTGTGTGTGTGTGTGTGTGTGTGTGTGTGTGTGTGTGTGTGTATGTGTGTGTGTGTGTGTGTGTGCCTCTCTCTCTCTCTCTCTTCCTCTCTCTCTCTTCCTCTCTGTCTGTCCGTATGTCTGTTTATCTCTCTCTCTCTCTCTCTCTCTCTCTCGCTCTCTCGCTCTCTCTCTCTCTCTCTCTCTCTCTCTCTCTCTCTCTCTCTCTCTCTCTCTCTCTCTCTCTCTCTCTCTCTCTCTTCCTCTCTGTACATACTTAGCAAGAGATTGACGGCGAAGGTTACCCGAAGTTGTCACTCAGCGCTTTTTCAAGAGGCAATTGTTAAAGCAAGCTTTGTCATGAAAGACTGATGGAAAGGGCTTTCAAGTCCATGAGGAGAGAGCAGCAGACACAACAATTGCATTCGGACTTGTAAAGGATCCTACTTCATAGGTCACACATCATTACGTCCGGCTGAGTTGGCCACCGTCGTCAGCTGGATAGTTTATGTTATTCTACATACGTGAGAGAGACACTCGTGATATAATAATCGTTCAAATCACACGTGTGTATATCATGTAAATGAGGTCATATCAAGCAAGTCTGGCAGGGACCTGTTTTCCACTGCTTATGATGCCAGAGTCACCGAGACGAACGTCATTATAGAAAAAAATTGCGCTCGCTAATTACCCTCGATGAATGTTTAGAACTAACACCTCACGCCACACTTTCAGAGTGACGTTTCTTTACTTTGACGTAATATATTGCACGAGGCTTTAGAAGAGATCGAGGTTCCAAAACAAGCGTCTTCAATATAGCTGCCTCGACTGCAGGAAATGTTCAGTAAAATACACGTAAGTACAGTGTGTAGGATAAACAGAATACTACATGGCTTGCTGTGTCGTACCAGATTTACACTCGTTGCTTTTTCAAATAATGAACAGCTCGCTTTCGCTCGCAGTTCAATATTTAAAAAAAAAAATCGTGTAAATTTGGTACGACACAGCAAGCCATGTAGTATTCTCTATGTCTCTGTGTTCCCGTCAAACCAACTGAGCTACACCCGTTTGTTCTTTTAAACAAAGGTGGTTAATTTATATTCAGAATTCATTCTTATCATACTGACATAATACAGTTCACTTTTGTTTTAATTTGCCAAGTTGTACCTGTTACTCATTTTCGTAAATGTTATGTCATAATGATAAGCGCACCAGCACATTGTGTGTAAAAAATGTTAGTGTCTCGGATGTTTAGTTTTTTGTCCATTTGAACTTGTTTAAGTTATTAAAAATGAACGGCAGAACACAGCAACTGACGTAGATTTGGATCGTGGGTGGCACTCGAACTTCCCAGTAGTAGTATAGTAAGGGGGATCTCATGTCTTTTTGAGGACGCCATTTTGAGGACGCATCTTGAGGACGCAATCTTGAAACGTCTTGAAACATCTTACGTTTTGAGACCATGTCTTGGAATGTCTTACATCTTCGTCTTCGTTCACATCTTTGTCTTAACACCATCTTGAAACGTCTTACGTCTTGAGACCATGTCTTAGAACATCTTAAAACGTCTTGAAACGTCTTACGTTCAAATCTTCGTCTTGACGCCATCTTGAAACGTCTTACGTCTCCATCTTTGTTTAAATCTTCGTCTTGAAACGTCTTACGTCTTGAGTTTTGTTTAAATCTTCGTCTTGACACCATCTTGAAACGTCTTACGTCACCATCTTCGTCTTATAACATCTTACGGTCTAATCTTTGTCTTGACGCCATCTTGAAACGTCTTACGTCTCCATCTTCGTCTTACAGTCTAATCTTTGTCTTGACACCATCTTGAAACGTCTTACGTCACCATCTTCGTCTTATAACGTCTTACAGTCTAATCTTTGTCTTGACGCCATCTTGAAACGTCTTACGTCACCATCTTCGTCTTATAACATCTTACGGTCTAATCTTTGTCTTGACGCCATCTTGAAACGTCTTACGTCTCCATCTCTATCTTGACGCCATCTTGAAACGTCTTACGTCTTTATCTTTGTACAGATTGTGCAATCTTTGCCTCTAGCTCTCATTTTCTTTGTTTTTAAAATTATTTATTTCGTTGTCGAGGGTATAAAATAAGGAACCTAAGGAAGTGTATGTCGACTTACAGCAATGGATCCACGATGGAAACATCCTTTTACCTGTGTCTTGACGCCGTCTTGAAACGTCTTACGTTTCCGTCTTGAACCATCCCTTAACCTGTGTCTTACGTCTCCATCTTCGTATTTTTGTCTTTGTCATTATCAATGTACAGTTTTGTCTTTCCACTGACCACACCATACACTCAGAGGATAGCTGGTGGTGGTGGTGGTGGGAGGGTGCGGGGTCGATTGCATCAGACGATCAGTACACAAGGTGTTCTACATATGACAGGTCGGTATAAACTGGTCATCAAACCATGATGCAAGAGTTATTGTTGAATAAGAAGTTCCAACTGATTGTGCATACACCAACAACTTTAGTGGCACAAGCTGATGACAGATTTAAAACTCTAAGCCTAGGAGATAATGAATGAGGTGGGGGACAGCAAAACAAAATAAACAACACATGGAA
Organism: Littorina saxatilis; assembly: GCF_037325665.1. Lineage (NCBI taxonomy): Eukaryota > Metazoa > Mollusca > Gastropoda > Littorinimorpha > Littorinidae > Littorina > Littorina saxatilis. Next base: position 41,543 of record NW_027127094.1, read on the forward strand.
AGAGTGGAAGGTTGCTGGGGTCGATTGCATCAGGCTATACGGGTACATAGGGTATCAAACTTATGACAGTTCGGGGTGCAAGCTGTAATTATCAAATACGCACAGAGAGCAAACGTTCAGAGAGAGAGAGAGAGAGAGAGAGAGAGAGAGAGAGAGAGAGAGAGAGAGAGAGAGAGAGAGAGAGAGAGAGAGAGAGAGAGAGAGATGACAGTGGATTATTACTTTACAGGCCAATGGCCCCTGGAAAGGGGTAATATAATTATTCAGTGACTACTTTACCTAAAGCTTGCAGCGTGGAAAAACACCATAATATGGTGTAATGAATAAGACCGGTACATAGCTGCATTCTGCTCCTGTTAGAGCACACGGCGGGTACAACGTGTCCCCAATGTGCAGCAAAGCGGAACGACACAAGGGTCCGGGTAGGATTTTACCTGTCATCATGGCCTGCCTTTTATGACAGCCAGTGTTGTGTAGACTTGTTTTCTCTGAGCCTCAGTGTACTTGTCCTACCCCTGTTGTTATTCAACCCCACCCCCACCCCCCCACCCACACACATACATACACACACACCTTGGATTATCTCTTTTATAAACAGAGAGATTGTGAGATACAGAGATAGACAGACAGACAGAGACAATCAGTCAGCGAGACATTGAGACAGACAGTGAAACAGAAAGGGGTGGGGGGGTGGGGGGAGGGGAGAGATCGAGAGAGACAAAGACAGAGACGGTTGGGTAGTTATTGTTGTTTAACGTCCCTTTAGCCATTATGGCGATACCGGACTGGGACAGAGGCAGACAGACAGATAGAGGTAGACAAATAGAAACATAAAGAGAGAGAGACCCAGTTTTTGTTCTGCGTAAATGTTTCAGTTTTCAAAACACATACATATTTTGCATTTCTGCCGAGTAAGGTCCTCGGCTGAGTTCATCGCGACCTGGATGTGCAGTCACATGAGACGAACAAGAGTCCGGGTAAGCTTGCTCCTTTCAACAAGGCCAGCCTGTTTTCACGGCCTGTGTTTGCTTCCAACGTCAGCGTACTCGTGATTATAGCAAGTCGTGACTCAATTAACCGGGTTACAGAAATGTGAAAGACAGCAGCTTTTGTCCGACGTAAACGTATCAACTTACACACAAATACATATTTGTATCTGTATTTGTGCTAACCCAAGTACGCTCAACCCCCAACCACCACGATCCCACGATGACTTATTCGCGACCCGTATGTGCAGTAGAGTGAGACGTCTCGAGGATCCGGGTACACGTATCGCGTGACCGTGATGAGTCCTTTATCTTCACGCCGGAAAAATAGATACATCGTGTTTTGTTGGCGTAACACAAAATATACGGTTCGCATTAGCTCGCGAGAAAAACTTGAGATGGGTGGCTCCATATTTGTTGCTCAGAGAGGCGCTAAACAGCCTGCTCTTAAATTAACATGTTGTAGATGAAGAATGTTCAGCATATATTTTTCTTTGTACCCACGATACTATATTTGCTTAAATGCGATTTTAACAGTTGCTTCAGCATCATCAACTCTCCCAGGTTCTTACTTGTTGTGGAATATTGGTACGTTTGACCTTTGCACGCTTCCCACGTATGCAGTTTGCACACGCTGTAATGTCATGAGTTAGCTACAATGTATTTGGGATAAAGTAGTTTGGCCGTTTTTTATATTTAGTCAAGTTTTGACTAAATATTTTAACGTAGAAGGGGGAATCGAGACGAGGGTCGTGGTGTATGTGTGTGTGTGTGTGTGTGTGTGTGTGCGTGTGCGTGTGTGTGTGTGTGTGTGTCTGTCTGTCTGTGTGTGTGTGTAGAGCGATTCAGACTAAACTACTGGACCGATCTTTATGAAATTTGACATGAGAGTTCCTGGGTATGAAATCCCCATACTTTTTTTCATTTTTTCAATAAATGTCTTTGATGACGTCATATCCGGCTTTTCGTGAAAGTTGAGGCGGCACTGTCACGCTCTCATTTTTCAACCAAATTGGTTGAAATTTTGGTCAAGTAATCTTCGACGAAGGCCGGGGTTTGGTATTGCATTTCAGCTTGGTGGCTTAAAAACTAATGAGTGAGTTTGGTCATTAAAAATCTGAAAATTGTAAAAAAAAAAAAAAATTTTATAAAACGATCCACATTTACGTACATCTTATTCTTTATCATTTTCTGATTCCAAAAATATATAAATATGTTATATTTGGATTAAAAACAAGCTCTGAAAATTAAAAATATAAAAATTATTATCAAAATTAAATTGTCCAAATCAATTTAAAAACACCTTCATCTTATTCCTTGTCGGTTCCTGATTCCAAAAACATATAGATATGATATGTTTGGATTAAAAACACGCTCAGAAAGTTAAAACGAAGAGAGGTACAGAAAAGCGTGCTATCCTTCTCAGCGCAAGTACTACCCCGCTCTTCTTGTCAATTTCACTGCCTTTGCCGTGCGCGGTGGACTGACGATACTACGAGTATACGGTCTTGCTGCGTTGCATTGCGTTCAATTTCATTCTGTGAGTTCGACAGCTACTTGACTAAATGTTGTATTTTCGCCTTACGCGACTTGTTTGTGTATTAAACTATTCAGGTTTTATGACGTTGTGTGGTATGATACCCACACATGAGGAGGATAGAGGATACACGCCGAGTCTCAGTAAATATTTAAAGTGTAACTAAACAGACATTTTGAAGTGTCAGCTTTACTGAATTGCTTTATGTTTTGTCCAAGTATAGACCTGTAGAAGCGATACTGGACGATTTTTCCAACGTTTACTGTGTTTTCTGATTTACTACGATTTTTTAAAAGTGTTGAACCCATTTCAGATTTACCTGATTATCTGTTCTTGATTTGATACTTCCAAAGAACAAGTGGTACTTTGAGTTCCGGTTTTATGTTTTAACCAATCAGAATTTGGTTCCTAAATAAAATCGTCTGCTGCCTGTCCCAGCAGAGTCGGCAACAAGCACTGCTTGCCACATGTGTGATGTTACCAACAGAAATAGCCATAAATTGGGCAAGGTAGCAATGTAAATGAATTGGATCGAACTAATGTGCTTGTACTGCATCTCTGGCCTTTGAATTCACTCCAAATGTACTGGCTCAGCGTGAGAGGCAACATCCTGTCGAAGTCGAAAGCACGAGGCTGACTGGCAGATTATTATTCGAAGAGCATGCTGAAACGGATTGCAAGTACAATATTTTACATGTTCTCGACATTTCTGTTGATCTTTCCTTAACTTTAATTGTTTCCTTGATTTAAAACCCTAGGGCTTGTATTTTCAGTTGTGATACTAAGCACGTATCTTTACCACAGTATCCGATCACTTCACACTTGAATTTTGGAATGATGAAGTGGAATTATTTCTGGATCTAATTTATTCCTTGTTCCCCCCCCCCCCTCTCGATTCCTTTTTTCGCCACATATGTATTGTCGTGTGAGGGGGTAGATGCGTGTACTGGCTTATTTTTTTATTTTTTACTTCGGTCAGATACAGATGATTGGAAAAAAAACTTGTCAAGGATTTCAGAATTTAATAGATCTGTTCGAAGATTTTACGGGATGGGTCCTGTTACAATACAGACTGAATGTGCCCAAGATGAACTTTTGATTAAACATACACACACAAATGAATCTTTTGAGCTTGTTATACGGCGAATGTCCAGTTTCCACCGCCACGTCTGTGGTATGTTTTTATACTGTTTGATTGAATAGACTGACGTGCATTCTCTCGCAAATGTGCGCGCGTGTGTGTTTGTCTGTGCCTCAGACTTATTAATCAAAGATGATGTTGCACATTGCAGATCTATGCGACAGGAGCAAGTGGACAAGACAGCTACATTTGTCTGAGCGAAGATCCAACGGTAAGGCCAACAAAAAAAATTGTCTGTTTCTGGTCACCCGACCGACCCTAAATTTCGGACCGACCCTAAACTTTTTTTTTCCAAACTCAAAATTTTATTTATTTTTTTGGTGGTAAAGGACAGGGTGAGAAAAAGAACAACAAAAACGTGTGAAAACGAAAGTCCGCTGACGATTTGTAAATGTGTTGAGTGTCTTGTCTCTATGCATAGTGAATCCAGTCTCTTTGCGCGATTTTTAAAGTTAGTTTTATTGGTCTACATTTGGGGTAAAAAAAAAAAAAAAAAAAAAAAAAAAAAAATCCCGACCTACCGACCCTATTTTTTTTAGCCATGTTACCAGAAACAGACAATTTTTTTTTTTGGCCTAAGCTCTTTTGGCCGAAGACAGCGAGCCTGGGTGCATGCATCTATCATGTTCGTGTGAGTGCTGCAGGGCTATTAGACGACTTTTCATTATTCTTGATTTGGAGATCCATGCAGGGTATTAGAAAGTGCAGAATATACACGTTTGAACAAATACGATGTGTGTTTGCTCTGAAAAAAAGAAAAAACGCAACAAACAAACATTGTATTTGTTTAAAGTATCACAAATATTTATTACCTGTATCTGCATGTTTTGATAATGATTTAACCACACTGATAACGAATGATAGAAACACAGACACACTTAATAACATATCCACAAAAATTGTAACAATAAATGTAAGCTGAAGCCTGCAACACATTTCAGGCCTCAGAAGGAAGTAATTGTGAGATTCAGACAGAGAGAGAAAGCCCAACACGAAACCAGTTGTGACATTTTTTTTATTTCATTATGTAATATTAAAAACACGACAACAACGTATTTCCTGTACTTAGTTTCGTGCAATTATGGATTGCAAAGTATGTCTAATTGAGTGGCATAAAGAGGCACAGTTGCATGAAAAACCAACTCGGATCTTGACTAGGATCAGGATTTTACATGGACACAACCTAGAATTTAACATCCTGGGGGGAGGGGGGTACTGCGCCTTTCACATCAAGATGTAAAGATCTATTTTAAATAATACTTATTAGAAGGGAACAAAATCAAACAAACTACAACAATCGTTCTTCCGAAGAAATTACCTCCCTTGCTTTTCTTGTCGTGACTTATGTAGAGTAAAGTGAATAGAAAGTGAACCAGTCAGTAACAAAAAAAAACCACAACATTTCTTAAGATCAATGAGGAGTCTTGAAGTATTTGTCAATGTTAATCTTGTATGCATAACAAACAATATATTACGGATTGATAATTAAAGAAAATCGTCTCTTCTACAGGGTTGACCCCCCCTAAAAAGGACACCCACAACCATGCAAATTACTTCTGCATCTGTTGAACCAATTATTTTATATATGGTATTCATTAACTTCAGTTTATGTTCTGCCTTTCCAGAAAGTGGCAATTTTGTAAATTGAATGGTCTGACTTTTGTGCAATTTTAATTTTTTTCTCCAAATTCGGGGGTCGACTAAACAGAACGAGTTTTGACATTGAGCGGTAGCCATTTTTACCTAATTTAAACCCTTCAGGCTTTTACCTTTTTGATTATTTTGAATGTCTGAGTATGTAAAAACATCCCCTTCAACCCCCAGGCTATCGATGACCTGAAGAAAGCATGCAGTTACAGCTAGGTTCAGGGCAATCCTCAGACACGAAAGCGTTGGTGTCATATGTGATGCAAAAGTTAGATAATTTAACCTACAAATTTGCCACTTTGTGAACTGCACATGCATAAAATCAAGTTTAAGTATGCTGAATATGAAGTTATCCAGTCAATTGGTGTAGAAGTTATAGCATTTCTGTCAGTTAACAGTATTTAAAATCTCTAAAGTAAAATCTGACATATTCGAAAGTTTTGCATAAACACCCAGACAATTTTTACGATATTCTCCTAAGCTTCTCCACTTTTCAGCCCTGTCTTGGAAATGAATTCGAATAAGGCAGTCAAAATAACTTAGTTTGGAGCACCCATCAATCAGAATAAGCATTAACTTTTGACACAGGAAATATCTTCTACCGAAAGCTCTCCTGGTTTTATTCTACATTTTTCCTGCATAATGGTAACAAATTTAATGATAAATCTAAAGAACGAAGTGACTGTGGTAAGATGAACAAAGTTAAAAAAAAGGATTACTGTAAATGGTTTACGAATCGAAATCTAAACAAGTTTTAATGATAAGTAAAATGATAAAAAAATAAAATAAAAAAAAGCTAACGTCCTCGCATTTGTCCAGAATTATTCCATGTTTAACATGGGAACAGAGGGATAATTGGTCTAAAGAATTTTTAAAAAGGAGGGTTAGGGTAACCCTAACCCTCCTTGGACTATCTGTATGCAATGCCCGCTTATAGGTGAAAGACTTTTGTGGAAGTCATGGAAGAATGCATCGCTGTTGTGCTGGTTCAGCTTGAGGTCCTGTCCTAGCGAATATCCTGCACACACAAAAACACGACTTTTTAAGCCACTTATGTTGCATTCCGTGACATAGCTTTGTTAAAACGGTGTGCCTGATAATAATGACAGATTGTGTTGATATACATTTTTTTTAAGACACCCCATATAATATTGTTTGACAATCTCTTTCAACATAGTTTACGAATCACCAATGTGTATACAAACGCAAATAACCCACAGGTCAATAAATTACTTTCCAGAGAGAGAGAGAGAGAGAGAGAGAGAGAGAGAGAGAGAGAGAGAGAGAGAGAGAGAGAGAGAGAGAGAGAGAGAGAGAGAGATTAAAACTAGAAAATGTGTGCTATATAAAACAAGGATCATCACTGTCAAATCTTTGCTTGTACTTGCATGGTGTTTACTGCGCTACACAACCTGTTTTATTTCATTTTTTTTTTCTTCTTTTTTTTTTTGGGGGGGGGGGGGGGTGTTTTGTGATGAGGGTTTTTTCAAAGCCTTTACTGCTTTAGTCATTGAATCCACCAGACTTCGATTTATTGTTCAGTGATGGGTAATTGTGTGACCAACTATGTAAGTTAGTGATTGTTCTGGCTTCATACAATGACATTGCATTAATTTTATAAGTGTATGTTTGTGTGTTTCAGGCAAAAGCTGATATTACAGTCCTGGTTGTATGCAGTACCTCTGCTTCTTCGTTCAGGAATCAAAGTATACAATGTAAACCGATTATTTTGTTCAATAATGTTCAGCTTACCATCCCGAAGAAGGCAGTAACGTGCCGAGATATTGATTATAGATATTAACGTACCTAACCTGGTTACTGGTGTGTTTTCTTTTTATTTCAATAATGTAAATGTGTGACAACTTGCAGGGTACTTGATGTTCAGAGCATTTTTTCTGGCAAAAGACCTTTCATGGATCAAAGAAAACTTTTCTCGTGGTGCACAAGTCAATCAATTTGGTTGATAAATAATTTGTGCTGCATTTTCCCTGGTTCCAAAACGTAGTATGTATTACCACATGTCCTTACCTGTCATTGGCATCACATGATTCTCTGCAAGCAGTCTTTTGTGGAAATACGTCATTTAACACTTGCACTTATAGTAGGTGGCTGTGGAACGGTAGACATGCAACGACAACGAACAACAAAAGACAAAGTGTGGAGTACACTCATTTTTCTTAACATACGCTAAGTTTCTTTGAGAATGCTCCAAGTGAAAATCAGGGGTTCCTAGGCCTGATATCACAATTAAACAGCTTCTTCTCAGAATCAGGAGGGAAAAAACTGTTATATGGCGAGATGTCGTGACAAGAACAGACAGCAGCAGCAGCAACAACAACATTGCTAAATCGTCGCTTTAACAAAATTTCATGTTTAGCATCGCAGACAAAGCACGGCTACTGATCCGACCAAAGCCACACTTCATGCACGATGGGCACATTGTTATGGCCAGCTTGTTAACGTGCGCATTGTGTATGTTTTACATAGAATTGAATGTGTTTGTCGTTGTGTCTGTCATCTATCCTAGTCGTTTGATTTAGAATAAAGCAAACTTATTACAATGACGATTTTCTTCGGTTTTTGATGAAGGATTGGCATCAAGACTTTTCCTATTTTCCAACTCTGCCACCATACACTGGCCGTTCAGGTCTGCATGTCGACCACATGGTGTGTGATCAGATTTTTCGGACATGTTCACAATGCTTACATGACCACCAAATGGAAAATCAGTTGGTATTTGTTATGTTTTTGTGTTAGCACAATCTTCATACAAGTAAACAGAAACAGTTTTGTTGCAAACAGAGCCTTCATAAGAAAAAATGCTTCTAAGTCAAAATACATACCCCCTTTTTCGTATTGCGTAAAATATACCCATAAATTCTGGACATCATATTTTTATTTTTTTTCACAACAATGAAACCAAACTTTGGCATATGTTTTAGCAATATATTCACAATAAAACCTATGAGTTTGAAGGCTGCATCTTGTTTTGTTTATTTTTGAGAATTTTTTTGCAAACCTATGTAAATTTCCAGTTTCTGGGGAGAGACTGGGGAGATAATGGCCAGTATAGAAAGAGTTAATAAGTAAACTAATGTCAGAAGTAGGTATTTACCTTGTTTGCCTTCGCGTTCTTGATAGCCCGCTGCAGCATTTGTATCACTTCCCTTGACATTCAAAACGCCAATGTATTTCTGAAAGGAAAATAAAGATATTGACCGAAACATCACACAAGTGGTATATCATGCTAGGTTTTGTTTACAGTGCCTGTTCTACGACCACATCTGATTGTAATTTAAATAAAGAAAAACTGTATCCATTTATTACTTCTCTATTTGTGTGTGTTTGTGTGTGTGCAGGGGCGGATCACATCATTTTTAAGGGGGAGTTTCCAAATTTCTTTTAGTGACAATTTGACGACGCGAAGCGTTTAGTTGAAGACGCGAAGCGTTCAACCTCCTTGGGGGGGGGGGGGGGGGGGGGGGTCCGACAAATGTTGATAAAAACAAGGAAAATGGATCAATCAGCCAAGAAACATCCCCTAATACACCTTCCCAAAAATTAAATATATTAAGAAGAAAAATGTGAATCACAACAAGGACAATTGATCGATCTGGCGCAACCTGAGCAAACTAATTAGCCAACTTCTTTCCAAAATCGTCACTTAGAATACAAAGGCCGGCTCCTAAGTGGTCCGGAAACCCCGGAACCCCCCTCCGGATCCGCCCAGTGTGTGTGTGTGTGTGTGTGACCGATGACCTTCTCTAAATTCTAATCGTTGCGTTTGCATGGTAATAAAGTTTTAATACTGGATACGCCCATGAAAAAACATCATTTCTTGTTCATGTCATTGTGTGTGTGTGGCCAGGACCGTGACTTCTGCTTGCCTCGACGTCTTCAGAAAAGACACAAAATGCCAGCAGGCGTATGTTCTTGGAGCACTCAGTATGCCGTCATTTGCAAACAAATAAATACAAATTATTCAATTGTGTAAATAAAGAACAATCATTTTAATATTACAACAAAAAATTCATATAACTGTAGTCTTCACCAGAGACATCCACAACACTATCTTTAAATAAAACTGCCGTAAAAAAATTGAAATACTATAAAACTTACCCCCACTCAGATCTATTTGGGATTATTCAAGTTTCAACCATGAAACGATGCCGGTTTGGACAGATCTGCTAGTTTGCCGCTGAAACTGAAATCAAAGGCGATCTTCAGAACTATTTCTAATCTTGTATTTGTGATTAATATAAAATACTGATCTTCCCAATAGAAGCTGATGTGTATACACATGACCAGGACAAGGTATTTTGTTACAGGGCATTTACGCAGACGTCGCAGTTCAAAATATCGTTTTAGATCTGATTTTGTACAGCAGCCTGTGTGATTCAGAATCGTCTGCCCTTTTTCGGTTTAACATTTTATGGACGATTCCTATGAGACTGCTCTATGACAAATTCAGAAACAGATAATGGTTTCAAGTAGGCTACAGTAATGATTCGTTAAAAATGTCAAGCCACTCGTCGATCATTCACACTCAAAGAACCCAAGCCAAATCTGCTCTGGTTCCGAGCAGCTTTTTCCAACTGAGACCCTAATTGTTACGCATCTGCCGCGAAAAGATAGACCACAAACAAGCGGCACTGTACCATGCTTTCGTTTATGTTGCTAAACAGATTAAATGTGCATTGTAAATGTGCTTACAGCAAAGAAATGCATCCTTACTTACCACAAAAATACTGGTACCACACTCATCGCACTTGTGTCTTACCAAAACCTATCGATATGTTTGTTTACGATATATTGGTAATTACTAACCGTTAACTATTTTTCAAAAATCTGAAATGACTTTTAAGAATCAAAGAAAGATTCGCTAAAACGGTTGACTTCAGAAAATAAGCAATATTTTTCTGAACCATGAAATAAAAATCGAAAACTCCGTTTGATCTTTTATTTTGGTAGATTGATGACAACAGCCGGAACTGAAAGTACCAGAACCAAAAATTAAGGGCATTAATCAGGTAAACTAAGAAGATTGTCGTTCCTGGCGCGCACTTCACATGTCCGTCAAACAGTGTCGGAGTGAGAGAATTTTTATTTTTTTTCGCAGTTCGACAGTATATGAGGCCCTTCTTCATATCAAAGTGTAAAGGTTGCTGAACGATGTTTTCCCTTTTTGCTTGTTTAGTTACACTTTAAGAGTCAATTTAGCCTCTTCAGAGCTTACACTTCCAGAGCGGAGAGACTCGGCGCGAGAAGCTGCTTGGCTACCTGATCTTCTGCTGCCTGACTTGAAGCTAGCTGGCTTGTAAATGGCTGACCTAATGCTAGCTGTTTTATGGCTGACAGGCTTGACACTGGCTGACTTGTGGGTGGATGACCCAACGCTAGGTGTAACACTGCTATGCCTGGGAGTAGGCTCCTTAGTCACCTGCACACTAGTCGTTTGTCTGACAAGAGCTTGATCAATGTAAAACATAATGTTCTGAACTGTCCTTTGAACATCCTCCCAACTGTCCTGAACGATTTCACCGCTACCAATCCTACAAAGACCTTTCTCAATGTCACCAAGATCCTTGTACATGCTCAAAATAACCCTTTTTTGACTGGTTACTGCCTCTTTATTAGGAGTTTCTTGTTTAAGCTCTGTTACTATCTCATCGATTGCTCGTTCCAAGAATGTTCGTTGTCTTACAAAGTTTCTAGTTTTGATCTCAATCTGGTAGTCTCTACCTTGTTCAGTAGGCTTAATGTCACGCCTAGGCCTTTGAGAAAGTTCATCTTCATCGCCGTTAATGTCATAACCTGAAGCTTCCAATGGTTTATCTACTGGAACCTTCTCCATTACAATGTTCGCTTATTCAAAAGCACTAAAAACCTACATAAGGTTTATCTTGTTATAAAGTAAAATGAATCGATCTGAGGGTCGTTTGGGATAATACACAAAAGTCACAAAAAATGCGCCGGATACGGAGTAGGAAGATCTCTAACCGACAAGTTGATCTATGTCAAACTATGGTTCACTAACACAGTGACAGGTAACAATAAAGTCTTTTGCTGGTTATCAACAGCTACGTTTACGTTCATTGAGCATCAGCAAGCTAAGTTTTTTACTTCAGCTAAAGTTCTTTCACTGGGCATCAGCAGCTAAGACTTTTACCTCAGCAAAGTTCTTTACTGGGCTACAGCAAGCAAGTTTTTTACTGGGCGACAGCAACTAAGTTTTTTACTGGGCGACAGCAAGCTAAGTTTTTTACTGTGCGCGCCTTCGTGAGCGAGGCTGGTACTACATATTGTTCATACGAAATGACAAACACAGGTTACAAGCGATAACGCGCAAAAGTACTGGTTTATTAATTTACATCTGACACTAGGTATCAGTAATGCATATATATAGTTACAGTACTACGTATTGCGGTAAAAAACTTATGAACAGAAAGAAAAAGAGAAAAGAAAACAAATTATTAGACATGGCAAAAGTATCAAATGCATTAACAAGACACAAGAAGTAAAAACAAGAAAAATAAACAATCACAAGACAGGCGAAGACAAACAGACAAGAAAGTTACAAATACCAAACACTCGTTGGTTAGTCCTTCAACAACAATAAAGAGTTACGTTCCGTACGTTCAACAATACCATAAGCACTAAGAATACTCAAGAAACTTAGCATACATACGTTTAAATCCGAAATGGCTACTTTCAGAAAAATACAAAATGTTGACTCATCAGGCCAGGAATACAAAGCAAACTGTCATACCAAAAAAGTCTAACGACAACGTTCCTGCGTTAATCAAAGTCACAAACAAGATATTTACTCCTCCACTTTCCCTCAATAACGTTACAAGAAATAAGCCCGTTTACAAAACGATCACCACAGACCGCAAGCTCTTTTACCTAAATTCTTTTAACGTAAGGCTGAAAAAGTCGGAGAAAACGTTTCACTTCGAACTTCGTTAACCACAGAAAACACAAGTTATCATTATAAACATTAGCGACTTTCTAGCGTCTACAAAACATTGCTGTACGTTCACAACACTAGAACAGTTGAACACACAATAAAGAAACACTACAACAAGTCAGACTTTCAACTCACGTTATACATAAACAACTCACAAAGTCATTACAAAATGGCGACCAAAACACAACACAAACAAGTAACAACAAAATTACCTTATGCGCTGTGTGGGTTGACCAGCAGTACCAAAAACGTGTTGCCTCTCAAACGAAGGGCACAAAACGATTCACACTTGAGAAACAACTGTCTCCAAGAACATTACGTTGACGTTAAAACATAAGAAACACTCCGTTGGTTCACTTGATAACCTTCATACGTTTACAGATCAAAACCAAACACTTCCTAAAACCCTCAGATCGACTGACGAGACAGGAGTCAAGCAGTGGTATTTATGGAAACAAAAACCTAACATGGAATAGTTATTCAAAAGTCAAAGGTCACTGTATTGACCAACCAACAACATTCCTAAGACAGAATCGGGTGAAACTACTATTTTACAACCAATCAGTAACCGATCACGCACTCCGTGCATGCTCAAAACTTAAAACGAGGCTGGTACTACATATTGTTCATACGAAATGACAAACACAGGTTACAAGCGATAACGCGCAAAAGTACTGGTTTATTATTTTACATCTGACACTAGGTATCAGTAATGCATATATATAGTTACAGTACTACGTATTGCGGTAAAAAACTTATGAACAGAAAGAAAAAGAGAAAAGAAAACAAATTATTAGACATGGCAAAGGTATTAAATGCATTAACAAGACACGAGAAGTAAAAACAAGAAAAATAAATCACAAGACAGGCGAAGACAAACAGACAAGAAAGTTACAAATACCAAACACTCGTTGGTTAGTCCTTCAACAACAATAAAGAGTTACGTTCCGTACGTTCAACAATACCATAAGCACTAAGAATACTCAAGAAACTTAGCATACATACGTTTAAATCCGAAAAGGCTACTTTCAGAAAAAATACAAAACGTTGACTCATCAGGCCAGGAATACAAAGCAAACTGTCATATCAAAAAAGTCTAACGACAACGTTCCTGCGTTAATCAAAGTCACAAACAAGATATTTACTCATCCACTTTCCCTCAATAACGTTACAAGAAATAAGCCCGTTTACAAACGATCACCACAGACCGCAAGCTCTTTTACCTAAATTCTTTTAACGTAAGACTGAAAAAGTCGGAGAAAACGTTTCACTTCGAACTTCGTTAACCACAGAAAACACAAGTTATCACTATCAACATTAGCGACTTTCTAGCATCTACAAAACATTGCTGTACGTTCACAACACTAGAACAGTTGAACACACAATAAAGAAACACTACAACAAGTCAGACTTTCAACTCACGTTATACATAAACAACTCACAAAGTCATTACAAAATGGCGACCAAAACACAACACAAACAAGTAACAACAAAATTACCTTATGCGCTGTGTGGGTTGACCAGCAGTACCAAAAACGTGTTGCCTCTCAAACGAAGGGCACAAAACGATTCACACTTGAGAAACAACTGTCTCCAAAAACATTACGTTGACGTTAAAACATAACAAGAAACACTCCGTTGGTTCACTTGCTAACCTTCATACGTTTACAGATCAAAACCAAACACTTCCTAAAACCCTCAGATCGACTGACGAGACAGGAGTCAAGCAGTGGTATTTATGGAAACAAAAACCTAACATGGAATAGTTATTCAAAAGTCAAAGGTCACCGGATTGACCAACCAACAACATTCCTAAGACAGAATCGGGTGAAACTACTATTTTACAACCAATCAGTAACCGATCACGCACTCCGTGCATGCTCAAAACTTAAAACGGTATATTTAACAGAAAGAAGACCAAGGAACTAGCTGACATCACAAAGCTAAAAACACGTGAGTCACACGTATTCTAAAACTTGCAACGCAGATTCGCAGGGCTCACCTCAAAATCAAAACACGGAAAAGAGCACGTGAATCTCACGGTGTTCTAAGACTAAACGACGCAGTTTGTGACGCTCCGACCAAAACCAGGTCACAACAACTGAACAAGGAGCACGTGAATCTCACGTAAAAATATTAACGCTCCACAAAACGGGTCACAACAAGGTGCCACAATAAAAACACGGTTTACTTCTTTTTATATTTAGTCAAGTTTTGACTAAATATTTTAACATCGAGGGGGAATCGAAACGAGGGTATGGTGTATGTGCGTCTGTCTGTGTGTGTGTGTGTGTGTGTAGAGCGATTCAGACTAAACTACTGGACCGATCTTTATGAAATTTGACATGAGAGTTCCTGGGTATGAAATCCCCGAAAGTTTTTTTTATTTTTTTGCTAAATGTCTTTGATGACGTCATATCCGGCTTTTCGTGAAAGTTGAGGCGGCACTGTCACGCCCTCATTTTTCAACCAAATTGGTTCAAATTTTGGTCAAGTAATCTTCGACGAAGCCCGGGGTTCGGTATTGCATTTCAGCTTGGTGGCTTAAAAATTAATTAATGACTTTGGTCATTAAAAATCTGAAAATTGTAAAAAAAAATAAAAATTTATAAAACGATCCAAATTTACGTTTATCTTATTTTCCATCATTTGCTGATTCCAAAAACATATAAATATGTTATATTCGGATTAAAAACAAGCTCTGAAAATTAAATATATAAAAATTATTATCAAATTTTTTTTTTCGAAATCAATTCAAAAACACTTTCATCTTATTCCTTGTCGGTTCCTGATTCCAAAAATATATAGATATGATATGTTTGGATTAAAAACACGCTCAGAAAGTTAAAACGAAGAGAGGTACAGAAAAGCGTGCTATCCTTCTTAGCGCAACGAATACCCCGCTCTTCTTGTCAATTCCACGGGCACTGCCTTTGCCACGGGCGGTGGAGTGACGATGCTACGAGTATACGGTCTTGCTGCGTTGCGTTGCGTTCAGTTTCATTCTGTGACTTCGACAGCTACTTGACTAAATATTGTATTTTCGCCTTACGCGACTTGTTACATCATGCAATGGCTTGAGCAAACATAATTACAACAAGTCGTGTAAGGCGAAAATACAATATTTAGTCAAGTAGCTGTCGAACTCGCAGAATGAAACTGAACGCAATGCCATTTTTCAGCAAGACCGTATACTCGTAGCATCGTCAGTCCACCGCTCATGGCAAAGGCAGTGAAATTGACAAGAAGAGCGGGGTAGTAGTTGCGCTAAGAAGGATAGCACGCTTTTCTGTACCTCTCTTTGTTTTAACTTTCTGAGCGTGTTTTTAATCCAAACATATCATATCTATATGTTTTTGGAATCAGGAACCGACAAGGAATAAGATGAAAGTGTTTTTAAATTGATTTGGACAATTTAATTTTCATAATAATTTTTATATATTTAATTTTCAGAGCTTGTTTTTAATCCGAATATAACATATTTATATGTTTTTGGAATCAGCAAATGATGGAGAATAAGATGAACGTAAATTTGGATCGTTTTATAAATTTTTATTTTTTTTTACAATTTTCAGATTTTTAATGACAAAAGTCATTAATTAATTTTTAAGCCACCAAGCTGAAATGCAATACCGAAGTCCGGGCTTCGTCGAAGATTACTTGACCAAAATTTCAACCAATTTGGTTGAAAAATGAGGGCGTGACAGTGCCGCCTCAACTTTCAAGAAAAGCCGGATATGACGTCATCAAAGACATTTATCAAAAAAATGAAAAAAACGTTCGGGGATTTCATACCCAGGAACTCTCATGTCAAATTTCATAAAGATCGGTCCAGTAGTTTAGTCTGAATCGCTCTACACACACACACAGACAGACAGACAGACAGACACACGCACATACACCACGACCCTCGTTTCGATTCCCCCTCGATGTTAAAATATTTAGTCAAAACTTGACTAAATATAACAAAAAGTAGGTGAATGCATGCCACATCGGCATGCACAACTTTGGTAATTAAACATCTGAAAATTGTAAAAAAACATATTTGTTTATAAAACGATCCCAATTTACGTTCATCTTATTCTGCATCATTTTCTGATTCCAAAACCATATAAATATGTTATATTTGGATTAAAAACGAGCTCTGAAAATTAAAAACAATTAAAATTATGATCAAAATTAAATTTTCGAAATCAATTTAAAAACACTTTCAGCTTATTCCTTGTTGGTTCCTGATTGCAAAAAACATATAGATATGATATGTTTGGATTAAAAACACGCTCAGAAAGTTAAAACGAAGAGAGGTACAGTAAAGCGTGCTATGAAGCACAGCGCAACCGCTACCGCGCCAAACAGGCTCGTCACTTTCACTGCCTTTTGCACTAGCGGTGGACTACGTTCAATTTCATTCTGTGAGTTCCACAGCTTGACTAAATGTAGTAATTTCGCCTTACGCGACTTGTTAATGTTTCTTGTTGTGCATCTATAAATGAAATTTTAAAAAAGTTAGACATTCTGCTAAACTATTCTAAAAGTGCTCGCCTGCCACGCGTTGTTTGTCGTTGCGCCTTTTTTGTGTGCAAACGTCATTATCCATCACAAGTAACGTAAACATACAGTGACGTAAACAAACGTCATTATCCATCACAAGTAACGTAAATATACAGTGACGTAAACAAACGTCATTATCCATCACAAGTAACGTAAACATACAGTGACGTAAACAATTGTTACGCGAACTATTAAAATATTTGCCTGGTTTAATTTACCAAGCCGTTCAATTTACCCTCCCTTACCTTACTATTCCATTTTGTGTTAATCATCTCATTTTGTCTTTGTTTGTCCGTCCACTTCCAAGACCGCCAGTTCGACGTGCTGGTCAATAGGTTCTCGGGTTAATGAAATAT
>NW_027127095.1:0-18991 GCF_037325665.1 Littorina saxatilis
CACAACAACAACAACAACACTGGTTCTGTCAGGGCAGTAAAAACCCCATTTTCGTCGTTTAATCTGAAAGTCCATTTTCGATATAATCGATAAAGGTCCTGCTACTGATATCGCTGATCTGAACACTCTGATATTCGATGTTAATATATATGACTTATAACTGGCAAGCGGTCGCACGCACATGCAGGGCTAGGCTCAGCATGCTGCTAATGACCGAACTGTGATTAATATACCTGCCACCCATGCAAACAATCCAGGATCTGTTCAGGCTTTCAAATAGGGGATCCTTCTTTTTCTTCTTCTTCTTCTTCTTCTTCTTCTTCTTCTTCTTCTTCTTCTTCTTCTTCTTCTTCTTCTTCTGTGTTCTTGGGCTGAAACTCCCACGTACACTCGTGTTTTTTGAACGAGTGGAATTTTACGTGTATGACCGTTTTTTACCCCGCCATTTAGGCAGCCATACGCCGTTTTCGGAGGAAGCATGCTGGGTATTTTCGTGTTTCTATAACCCACCGAACTCTGACATGGATTACAGGATCTTTTTCGTGCGCACTTGTTCTTGTGCTTGCGTGTACACACGGGGGTGTTCGGACACCGAGGAGAGTCTGCACACAAAGTTGACTCTGAGAAATAAATCTCTCGCCGAACGTGGGGACGAACTCACGCTGACAGCGGCCAACTGGATACAAATCCAGCGCGCTACCGACTGAGCTACATCCCCGCCCAGGGGATCCTTCAATTTGGACATGTACCAAATATTAACAACCCGGCTGCTTTCTTCATATTAAACAACATCATTTTGTTTGTGCTAAATTGTTTTTTTCTTCTGATTGACGCTGGTCAACGTTGGGAAGGTAATCAGTAAACACTCCCTATTCCACTGCTCAGAGATCAGCCAGCCTGTATATTTTGGTCTGTAATGTGTCGATGTTAAGTTGAAGCATACGCTTAGCCTTATCTCAACTGCAAACAACGAGAGGGAAGGTATCTTGAAATGCACGAAAGTCACAAAACCTATTTAACTAAAACTGAAGAATTAGCATTGCTGTAAGCCAAACACGACACGGCCAAAATAATGTTCAAGTTTTAGCTCCTTACATCATTCAACTGGTAACGCGTAGCACGTTCTTCAATAACAGAACCGTAGACTGATAGTAGACTGAATGGATTAAAGGATTGATTGATTAATTGATTGCTTGATTGATTCATTGGTTGATCGAATGAATGAATTAAAGATTGATTGACTGACTGACTGACTGACTGACCAATAATAATAATAATAATAATAATAATAATAATAATAATAATAATAATAATAATATGGGAGATTTATAGAGCGCATGACGTTCTCTAAGCGCTTTACAATGAATTGGTGAGAGGTCAAGGCAGGTGAAGTAGCCCGCACGTTGAATATCTCTCATGTTGGGTATTTTCGTGTTTCTATAAACTACCGAACTCTGACATGGATTGCAGGATCTTTTCTGTGCGACCAACCGACCGACCGACCGACTGACTCACTGACTGTCAGGTTGATTGATTGACTCGATGGACCGGTCCTATTTTGGAAACACTAGTCCCGTTGACGAGGCTTGGTTACAGAACACCAACGGTCTGATAAGGTAGACAGGGATAACAGGAGACGTATTCATTTTAACAAATGGAAGGCTAAAAGGCTATACATGTTCACAGCTTATGATTTCCAGATACCAACAAAATCGTGACATTTTGAAAAGACATCTCCGATCGCCAAGATGAAACGAACGCCTGGAGTAACAAATAAAACATTTTAAAGATGAACAACCCCCCGCCCGAAAAAAAAGAGAACAAAAACTGTTGTAAAGGCTGGCGCGACCAAACAAGCTTTTAAAGTTAAAATGAAATCATGAAAACAGGAAGGTGGTTCAGTGGACGGGATGTTGGCCCCTGAAGCTATCCCCAGTTCCTTTAAATAGTCCTAACTGACTTTATCCATTGACGTCAATCAATGGCGGATTGACTTAGACCGTACTTTTCCCAGCACTCTAAACCATCACACCGTCTCGTCTTGCAGTCAGTTACCCGAGGTCTCCATCAGAGAGCTGAAGGCTTTTAGGTAATTGGTCGAAGCTGGTAGGCGGCGTGGGAAGATACTCACATATGGTCCGACCACTTTTCCAACAAATACTTCATTACTTCAGTTCAAGCAAAACAACTCGGTGAGATTCGTACATATATTCGGCAAAACTACCCCCCCCCCCTCCCCCCCTCCCCCAAAAAAACCCCACACAAATAGATAAATTAAATACATAAATAAATAAAACAAATTAAAAACAATAGAAACAAGTCGCGTAAGGCGAAAATACAATATTTAGTCAAGTAGCTGTCGAACTCACAGAATGAAACTGAACGCAACGCAACGCAGCAAGACCGTATACTCGTAGCATCGTCACTCCACCGCCCGTGGCAAAGGCAGTGCCCGTGGAATTGACAAGAAGAGCGGGGTATTCGTTGCGCTGAGAAGGATAGCACGCTTTTCTGTACCTCTCTTCGTTTTAACTTTCTGAGCGTGTTTTTAATCCAAACATATCATATCTATATATTTTTGGAATCAGGAACCGACAAGGAATAAGATGAAAGTGTTTTTAAATTGATTTCGAACAAAAAATTTTGATAATAATTTTTATATATTTAATTTTCAGAGCTTGTTTTTAATCCAAATGTTGTGGAGATCGCTAGATACCACTGGAATCGAATGGAAGGATATAGAACTTACTTTGATTAAGTGCGCAGTCACTCATGACGTAAGCGTAGACGCTCATCGAACAGACGGAACTGTGTAGATCTAACCAGATTAGTGTCGATGTTTCCCGAATATTCTCGTATGTCCATTAACTATATAAGTAGGGCTGCGCACACGTATTGTTGTTCTTTACCAGTCTTGCACTTGTTCTTTCTTACACTGTGCTGAGAGATATTGTCACCGTTGTTCCAGCTGTTAATAAATCTACAGAACCTACACAAATCGTTGTGTCTCCTTTGCGACTGAGAGTGACGAAAGGAAAAACACGACAACTGGCGTCGCCGACAGTTACTTCCCTTGTCTATTCGGAGTGACTTATTACTGCAAAATGACGGAAACAGAGCAGCTGATAACGCTTCTGAGGCAGCAGTTGGAGCAACAGCAACGCCAGCACAAGGAAGATATGGAGCAACAAATGCACCAGATGGAGATGATGATGAAAGTGTTCAGTGGTGCCGCAGCTTCTGCCAGGGAGGAAAGCTGCGACGATCCGAGTGCTTCGAATCTACGTTTTCCCATTACTACACAGGCAGCTGCAATCCCATCTTTTGTTGCGTTTGATGCAACATCGGAACTGTGGCCTGACTACTGGTCAAGATTTTGCACGTTTGTGGTCGCCAACTCCGTGCCGGAGCAGCGCAAGGCTCAAGTTTTCTTGACGAATCAGACTGCTACGGTCTACAAACAACTGGCAAATCTGGCTACTCAGCAAAATCCGCCCAAGGACATCAACAGTTTGACAATGGACGAAATTGTCAAATTCATGAAAGAACAGTTCGACCCGAAACTCTTCATAGTGCGAGAACGTTTCAAGTTCTGGAGTGACATGAAACGGAAGCCAGGCGAAACTCTCCAGGAGTTAGCAGCGCGCATACGCCAAGACGCCGCTACCTGTGACTTTCCTTCGATCAAAAACCCACAAGACGAAGCTCTGAGACAGAGATTCATATGTTCTGTCAACAATGAGGCTGTCTTAAAGGCTCTATTCAAGATCAAGGACACAGAGCTGGATTTCGCACGTGCTGTCCAAGTCGCGATTGAGACTGAAGACGCAGCGAAGGTTGCCAGGGAAACTGTCTACGGTTCCAAGACCATGCCAGTCAACAAGGTCCACCAGAACAAGACTACGGGTCCACGAAAGAACCACAAGCAGTCTAATTCCACAGACAGGAAGTGCTACCGATGTGGAAAGGCCCACAAAGCAACAGACTGCCCCTACAAAGAAGCCAAATGCCGATACTGTGACGTCACAGGACATTTGGAAGCTGTCTGTAGAAAAAAGCAACATCAGAATCGGGAACGACATTCCCAGGCTTCCGTGAAGAGAGTCACGAAAGCAGAGCTTGTCAACGCGATCCTCGGTGAAGTTCCCCAAGATACTCCTAGGTTGGATGTACCCATAACAATCCAGGACCGACAGTTCACCATGGAACTGGACACCGCAACTACGGGAAATTTTGTTTCTCTTCCGGTCTGGAGACAACTAGGAAAACCGAAGCTGGATGACGTCACACATCGTTACGAGTCTGCCAGCAAGCACGACCTGCCCGTGCTGGGAACTTTCATGGGCCAAACCAAGGATCCAGTGACTGGTAAGCAAAGCTCAATTCCGTACATCGTCACCAAGATCCCTCATCTGAATCTGCTAGGACGCAACGCAATCCAGACTCTGGGAATTTCTGTGGACAATGCTCTAGGACTGAGGAGCATAGAGAGTCACGCAAAGAGTGAGGGTGCAAAACCTACGCATCCAGCGACCTCCAACGCGCCTTATGCTGCCCTGCAACGAG
This sequence comes from Littorina saxatilis, assembly GCF_037325665.1. Taxonomy (NCBI): domain Eukaryota; kingdom Metazoa; phylum Mollusca; class Gastropoda; order Littorinimorpha; family Littorinidae; genus Littorina; species Littorina saxatilis. The sequence continues at coordinate 4,567 of NW_027127095.1, forward strand.
ATTGTCACAGACTGTCTGATAAATTCCCAAATCTCTTCAAACAAGAATTGGGATGTCTCAAGGACTTCGAACTGGACGTGAAGTTCAAGTCTGATGCGAAGCCGGTTTTTCACAAGGCACGTCCGGTACCTTTCGCTCTTCGTGATGACCTCGCCAAAGGCTACGAAGAAGGCATCGCCAAAGGAGTCTGGAAGCCAGTCCAGTTCAACGAATACGGAACGCCAGTGGTACCAATTCGTAAGGCACAAACCTCGGGCACCCTGAAGCCCAAGCTACGGATCTGTGGTGACTACTCAGTGGGCATCAATGATCAGCTTGAAGATCACCGTCATCCATTGCCACTCCCAGAGGAACTGATGCAGAAGCTAGGAGGTGGATTCGGATACACCAAGATCGATCTTGCTGATGCCTACAACCAGATCAAGCTGGCACCAGAGAGTCAACGCAGGCTAGCCCTCAGCACTCACCGTGGGGTACTCCTGCAGCAACGACTTCCTTTCGGGATAAAGTCAGCACCTGGTTACTTTCAAGAGATCATGGAAAACCTGACCTGTGATCTACCTGGTGTTGCCGTCTTCCAAGATGATATACTCGTCAGCGGGAAGGACGCCAACGACCACCTGAGCAACCTGGAACGTTTGCTCACTCGTCTGAACGACAAAGGACTCAGATGTCGTCGTGAAAAGTGCGAGTTCGCACAAGCCAGTGTGGAATACCTTGGACATACCTTATCGGCCGAAGGGATCTCCAAAGGATCGAAGGTCGAGGCAGTTTTGAAAATGCCAGCCCCTACGGACGTCTCAAGCTTGAAGTCTTTCTTGGGCTCAGTTCAGTTTTACGGGAAGTTCATCCCTAACCTGGCCAGCATGGCAGAGCCGCTCTACCGCCTGACGAAGAAGGCGAACCCCTGGAAGTGGGGAGATGAGGAACAGGCAGCATTTGAACAGTTGAAAAATGTGCTTTCCTCGGATCAAGTTCTGGTACACTTCGATCCAAACAAGACTTTGGGACTAGCTTGTGACGCGTCCAACGTTGGAATTGGAGCAGTCCTATTTCATCGCTATCCAGATGGAAGCGAGCGCCCAATCGCCAACGTGTCCAAGACTCTCACGGCTGCAGAAAGGAACTACAGCCAAATCCACAAGGAAGCCCTGGCCATCATCTTTGGCTTGCGGAAGTTCTACCAGTATCTCTACGGACGTCAGTTCATACTGGTGACAGATCATAAGCCGCTGACATCACTGTTCGGACCGAAGAAAGGGACTCCACTGCTCGCAGCTAACAGACTAGCTCGGTGGGCCCTGTGGCTGAACCAGTTTAACTACACCATCGAGTACCGGAAAACAGCGGATCATGGCAATGCAGATGCCCTTAGTCGCTTGCCATACGGAGATGACATCGACTTCGACAGGGAGGAAAGTGGTGAAGACATGGACATGGTGTGTGCCATCAAGGTTCTCAGTCTTCAAGTCCAGCCTGTGGATGCCAATATCCTCCGTCAAGAGTCAGGAAAAGATCCAGTGATATCTACTGTGATGCGCTACGTCCGTGAAGGCTGGCCACCAAAGAACGCTGAGATCAATGAAGATGTCAACAAGTTCCGGAAGTTGTCGGACTCTCTCAGTATCTGCCACGGATGCCTCGTCCATGGATCGAGAGTGGTGATTCCACAGAGCCTGCAGTCCAAGATCCTTGATCTGCTGCATCTCGGACACTTCGGCATGGAACGCATGAAACAGTTGGCAAGAACTGCTGTTTACTGGCCCGGTATCGATGCTGCTATTGAGATGGCTACTCGACGATGTGACTCGTGTGGTGAACATCAGAACAAGCCATCCAAGCCTCCAGTTCACCCATGGATGCTACCAGAAAAGCCGTGGAGCCGCTTACACCTGGACCATGCAATCAACTTCATGGGTAGAGACTGGCTGGTGATCACGGATGCTTACTCCAAGTATCCATGCATTCATCCTACGTCATCCACGTCCTCTAGAGCCACTCTAGACCTGCTGGAAGAAGATTTTGCTCATTTTGGATTGCCTCACACACTTGTCACTGACAACGCGCCGACCTTCACTTCTGAAGAATTTCAGAGCTGGTGCAAGGAACGGGGGATCACGCACCTGACAGGGGCACCATATCATCCTGCTACCAATGGAGCCGCTGAACGTTTGGTGCAGACATTCAAACAAGCACTGAGAAAATCTTCTTTGCCACCGAAGCGTGCTCTTCAAGAGTTCTTGATGCAGTACCGGAGAACGCCGACATCCTGTGGTTTCTCTCCGAGTGAACTCTTGAATTCCAGGCAGTTACGGACAAGGATCGACACTCTGCTGCCCTCGCCAGCCCACATCGCTCAGGGCAAGCAATCCAAGGAGGCATCCAAGTCTCAGATGACTCCAGACTTGAAAGCTGTCGTCAAGGTAACCAGACAGTACAAGGCCGGAGATCCTGTGTATGCTCTGTACCATGGACCTCGCCGAGACAAACAACCCCGATGGGTACCAGCAGTCATCAAGAAGTCTCTGGGTACTCGCTGCTTCAACGTCATGGTCATTCCTCATGGTCCAGTATGGAGACGACACTGGGAACAGCTACAGCCACGCTACACCACTGAGGAAGACAATGAACCTGGTGAGGAAGTGGACACTGTTTCTGAACTTGTAACAGATCACCCCATGGAGATCTTGGAAACTGTGCCACAAACTCGGAGACAGACCAAACCCAAAGGTACTCCATCCGTTCCAGAGTATGGACCAGACAATCTAAGACGGTCAAAGAGAACACGCAAACCCCCAGAGAGACTTTGCTGTTGAAGCTTGAGGAGTAGCATCAGTTTAGGTGGGGAGGTGTTGTGGAGATCGCTAGATACCACTGGAATCGAATGGAACATTATAGAACTTACTTTGATTAAGTGCGCAGTCACTCATGACGTAAGCGTAGACGCTCATCGAACAGACGGAACTGTGTAGATCTAACCAGATTAGTGTCGATGTTTCCCGAATATTCTCGTATGTCCATTAACTATATAAGTAGGGCTGCGCACACGTATTGTTGTTCTTTACCAGTCTTGCACTTGTTCTTTCTTACACTGTGCTGAGAGATATTGTCACCGTTGTTCCAGCTGTTAATAAATCTACAGAACCTACACAAATCGTTGTGTCTCCTTTGCGACTGAGAGTGACGAAAGGAAAAACACGACACCAAATATAACATATTTATATGTTTTTGGAATCAGCAAATGATGGAAAATAAGATAAACGTAAATTTGGATCGTTTTATAAATCTTTATTTTTTTTTTACAATTTTCAGATTTTTAATGACCAAAGTCATTAATTAATTTTTAAGCCACCAAGCTGAAATGCAATACCGAACCCCGGGCTTCGTTGAAGATTACTTGACCAAAATTTCAACCAATTTGGTTGAAAAATGAGGGCGTGACAGTGCCGCCTCAACTTTCACGAAAAGCCGGATATGACGTCATCAAAGACATTTATCAAAAAAATGAAAAAAACGTTCGGGGATTTCATACCCAGGAACTCTCATGTCAAATTTCATAAAGATCGGTCCAGTAGTTTAGTCTGAATCGCTCTACACACACACACACACACACACACACACACACACACACACACACACACACACACACGCACATACACCACGACCCTCGTTTCGATTCCCCCTCGATGTTAAAATATTTAGTCAAAACTTGACTAAATATAAAAAGAGTGCGTCGTTTAAATAAACTGCAAAATGCCTGCTTGTGTCTGTTCATTTTTTATATTTAGTCAAGTTTTGACTAAATATTTTAACATCGAGGGGGAATCGAGACGAGGGTCGTGGTGTATGTGGTGTGTGTGTGTGTGTGTGTGTGTGCGTGTGTGTGTGTGTGTGTGTAGAGCGATTCAGACTAAACTACTGGACCGATCTTTATGAAATTTGACATGAGAGTTTCTGGGTATGAAATCCCCGAACGTTTTTTTCATTTTTTTGATAAATGTCTTTGATGACGTCATATCCGGCTTTTCGTGAAAGTTGAGGCGGCACTGTCACGCCCTCATTTTTCAACCAAATTGGTTGAAATTTTGGTCAAGTAATCTTCGACGAAGCCCGGGGTTCGGTATTGCATTTCAGCTTGGTGGCTTAAAAATTAATTAATGACTTTGGTCATTAAAAATCTGAAAATTGTAAAAAAAAATAAAAATTTATAAAACGATCCAAATTTACGTTTATCTTATTCTCCATCATTTGCTGATTCCAAAAACATATAAATATGTTATATTCGGATTAAAAACAAGCTCTGAAAATTAAATATATAAAAATTATTATCAAATTTTTTTTTTCGAAATCAATTTAAAAACACTTTCATCTTATTCCTTGTCGGTTCCTGATTCCAAAAATATATATAGATATGATATGTTTGGATTAAAAACACGCTCAGAAAGTTAAAACGAAGAGAGGTACAGAAAAGCGTGCTATGCAGCATAGCGTAACCACTACCCCGCTCTTCTTGTCAATTTCACTGCCTATGCCGTGAGCGGTAGACCACGAGTATACGGTCTTGCTGCGTTGCATTGCGTTCAGTTTCATTCTGTGAGTTCGACAGCTACTTGACTAAATATTGTATTTTCGCCTTACGCGACTTGTTTAATTCTTATCTTGGTTTGTAAGCAAACAGTAAGGCGTGTGATCGCAGGAACTTGGTGCACGTTAAATATATTTGTTTCTCTCTTACTATTCCTAACGGGTCATTCAATTGCAATTCATCGATTGCCACTCTTGTATAAATCAACCATATGTGACCACAACATTGTTCGTCTGGACCAGCTTGTTATTGCTCTCAAAATCATATCGATGGTAATTCCCAACAATAAAACTCAAAGTTTGTCCCAGCTGGTATACGAGGTATGTTCAAGGATAACATATATAGGTTTTGTAAATCTGTATAAACCATGATTTATATACACCGTTTGCCAACATGTTTCTATCATTTTATTCTCAGGGTATGTTAGCCCCGACTTTTTGTCTTATCTGACGCTTTCGGGGGCGGGGATGTAGCTCAGTCGGTAGCGCGCTGGATTTGTATCCAGTTGGCCGCTGTCAGCGTGAGTTCGTCCCCACGTTCGGCGAGAGATTTATTTCTCAGAGTCAACTTTGTGTGCAGACTCTCCTCGGTGTCCGAACACCCCCGTGTGTACACGCAAGCACAAGACCAAGTGCGCACGAAAAAGATCCTGTAATCCATGTCAGAGTTCGGTGGGTTATAGAAACACGAACATACCCAGCATGCTTCCTCCGAAAGCGGCGTATGGCTGCCTAAATGGCGGGGTAAAAACGGTCATACACGTAAAAGCCGTGGGAGTTTCAGCCCATGAACGAACAAACAAATCTGACGCTTAATCAGAAGAATATAAAATAAAAGTGAGAGCAAAGCAACAGAAGTTTGCAGATTATAACTATTTATGCCTGTGATTTATTCACAAAGCTATTGGTCAGACAACTTCTTTATAGACCTGTTCTAGCCCAAGTAAAGTGGATATAATCGTACAACAAAAGTGTTTTACCAAATCGATCTAACCATGTCCCAGTAAAGTTGACAGAAACGCAACAAAGGTCGTCGCAAAATGACACTTGGATGCCATAGATTGGAATACTTTCACCCTGAGAATAGCATGGTTTCCCGGTTCATACGCCCCTACCTGGACTATCGACGCGAAAGCGACACAGAAACACACTCACACAGAGACAAGCCACAGTACTGGGACAGGCATAGGTAGAGACACAGAAACACACTCACACAGAGACAAGCCACAGTACTGAGACAGACATAGGTAGAGACACAGAAACACACTCACACAGAGACAAGCCACAGTACTGAGACAGACATAGGTAGAGACACAGAAACACACTCACACAGAGACAAGCCACAGTACTGAGACAGACATAGGTAGAGACACAGAAACACACTCACACAGAGACAAGCCACAGTACTGAGACAGGCATAGGTAGAGACACAGAAACACACTCACACAGAGACAAGCCACAGTACTGAGACAGACATAGGTAGAGACACAGAAACACACTCACACAGAGACAAGCCACAGTACTGAGACAGACATAGGTAGAGACACATAAACACACTCACACAGAGACAAGCCACAGTACTGAGACAGGCATAGGTAGAGACACAGAAACACACTCACACAGAGACAAGCCACAGTACTGAGACAGACATAGGTAGAGACACAGAAACACACTCACACAGAGACAAGCCACAGTACTGAGACAGACATAGGTAGAGACACAGAAACACACTCACACAGAGACAAGCCACAGTACTGAGACAGGCATAGGTAGAGACACAGAAACACACTCACACAGAGACAAGCCACAGTACTGAGACAGGCATAGGTAGAGACACAGAAACACACTCACACAGAGACAAGCCACAGTACTGAGACAGACATAGGTAGAGACACAGAAACACACTCACACAGAGACAAGCCACAATACTGAGACAGGCACAGGCAGATACATATACGATGTATTCAATTGAACAGACAGACAGACTGATGGACTGGCAGACAGAAGATAGACAGCGCACGATCCCCCCCCCCCCCTCTCTCTCTCTCTCTCTCTGTCGCTCGTCTCTCTCTCTCTCTCCCCTTCTCTCGCTCGCAGTGCACCCATTTTTCACCTTTGGTACTGGCAGACAGAAGATAGACAGCGCACTGTTCCCTCCCCTGTCTCTCTCTCTCTCTCTCTATCTCTCTCTCTCTCTCTCTCTCTCTCTCTCTCTCTCTATCTCTCTCTCTCTCTCTCTCTCACCTTCTCTCGCTCGCAATGCACCCATTTTTCACCTTTGGTACTGGCAGACAGAAGATAGACATTGCACTATTCCCCCCCCCCCCTCCTCTCTCTTTTTTTCTCTCTCTCTCTGACTCACGTTGAAATGTACACACACATACAGACACACACAAACACAGACACACACACACACACACAGGCACAGGCACACACACACACGCACACACACACACACACACACACACACACACACACACACACACACAACCACACACAAACACACACACATATACACACAGACACACACACAGACACACACAGACACACACACACACACACACACATTGACGATGGCTTGCATGCACATACTTGGAACGCTTGAATCCAATCCACCCTGAAACACACCTATTCGTCCATCCATCCATCCATTTATCCATCCATCCATCCATCCATCCATTCATCCATCCCTACAATCAGCCTCTCACGCCTCGTTTCTATCCACTCACCTGAAACAACAAGCTTGACGTCGCTGAAACTGTCGAGCACCGGCAGGTAGAAGTACTTCCCCAACGAAGATAAGGGTAGCATCATCTCTAGCGTCACCTCCACCTCATCCCCCTCCCCTCCTCCCACCCCGCCTCCCCCGGCGTCCCTCGTCACGTCGTCTGCAGCCCAGGACGAAGACGACGTCTCAAAGGACGAGGGGGAAGACGAGTAGGACGAGGAGAGAGTGACGAGGACGAGCACTCCCACTGGCTTGGTGGCTTGAAGGAAGACGGCGGTGTCGCTCTCAAGAAGGAAAGAGCGAGTCTGCAGCGAAGAGGATAGGAAGAAGATGCTTGTTGTGATGTTGTGATTGTAGCTGCTGTTGTTGTTGTTGTTGTTGTTGTTGTTGTTGTTGTCGTTGGTGTTGTGGAGTTGGGTGTCGCTGCTGTGGCTGTATTGACTGTTGCTGTTTTCGTAGCTGTAGCTGTTGTTGATGCTCGTAGGAGTTGCCTTGATAGTTGTGGTGGAAGAGGATGCCGAACCTGCGCGATCGCTAACACCCGTAACGGTGGCTGAAGCTGAAGCACTCTTCGCTTTACTGCTTTCACTCTCACCCCCTCCGCTATCCCTTGCTACTCCACTGTCACCGTTCGTCTCCTCAGAATCGCCCCCTTGCCACAAGTTGTTGAAGTCAGTGTAGAAGTGTGTTGCGAGCGTCACGTTAGTTCGACTGTAGATGTTGTAGAAAAACACGCGCTGCTCTTCGAAGTCGGAGGTGCGAAGATCCGGGATGAGGTAGGAGGTGGTGATGGCGTCAAAAGGAATGATGGCCATGACGTCACTTCCGACCGCGAGATGCGCGTAGACTGACGTTTTCAACGATGTGGATAACCGAAGACCTGGACAATTGACAGAAAGTGATGTTAATTAAGGTTTAAAAGTCAACAGAAGTGTTCAGTATGTTAGGTAATCACGGTATCAAGTCCTATCCCGCTATCCAAGCAAGTGTTTACGCTTCACCTGGCCTCTACTTGGAATATATTGTAGTTCGATCAGCAGTATCTGAATATATTAAGAAAAGCAATTATGATCCTAACCAACCTGTATTGAATAGACAAAACAATCTTCTTTTCAATAAAACGAATATTAAAAGTGCCAGGCAATTCCGTGAATATATTGTTGAAGAAAAGTACACTACCCCGAGATCTATCAACTTCTGGCGTGATATGTTTGGCATTAATGTCGACCAGTCACATTGGAACCTGGCCAAAAATGTAACCCAAGAATCCAGATTAAGAGAGCTGCACTGGAAAATATTACACACGATTTATCCAACAAATGTTCTTCTGTATAAAATTGGAATACGAGATAGTGTGAGATGCCCCTTCTGTCCAACCGAAATAGATTACGTTGAACATTTTTTTGTTAATTGTAAGAAAATAAAAGTGCTATGGAGATACGTTGAACAAATTATTTATGAGAAATATAAAATAAGAATAGTCTTTGGAGTAGAACATATTTTGTGTGGTTATATTAATGGTGCTGACTCAATAAAATGCAAATATATAAATCACTTGATTTTGATAGGAAAGATGTGCATAAGCAAATATAGATACGGAACTCCCACTGATATTATAATAATGTTTGACAAAGAGAAACAAATACGAAACGTAGAATAGTGTATCATATAAAATTATACTTCTTTTCTGGCTTCCCTCACCGCCCCCTCTTTCTTTCGTTTCGCTAAAAGGAGAACGGTACCGGGGTAAAGGCGGAACTTACATTGTTACACTAAACACCACTTGTATGAAAAGAGAACTGTTACTAAGAAAACTTTAGCACGCTTACAATTTGCTTTTCCTCTTACTTATTGTGATTGTTACTATGTTAACTCCATCATGACACCGCCACAAACAACACCTAAGTCAACCCAAACACAGACATATGTAAGACAATAACCAACATTAAAGATGCAAGATTTTGTCCATTGTAGAAAACCACATACAATTGATAAATATATAAAACGCCAATGAAGAAGGACGCTCAGCTGTAGAGAGAAAGAAAGAAAGAAGAGAAAAGGAAGAGGAAAAAAAGGGGGAAAAAAAAGAAAAAAAAGAGAAAAAAAAGAAAACAAAAATTAGGGATTCATTCTTTTCATTTATTTTTCAGCTTGAAGCGGACTGCATGCAACTAAGGCACAAAAAAAGAAAAAAAAAAAAAAGAAAAAAAAAAGAAAAAAAAAAAAAAAAAAAAAAAGTGTTCAGTAATCTGTTGAAATCCAAAACCATTCACGTCTAACGTTCCCAAGTTCAGAATAAAGCCAAAAAATTGGTTGATTAAAATCAACATGGCCGAAGCAATGTTTTCATAAAAGAAGATGTATTGTACGGGCACATGTCAGTTGAATTTGGGTTACATGTGTTGCAGAGTATTTGAAAATCCGTAGGCATAAAAACATGCAAAGAAGAGTGATAGGTCCCTGTTGTGAATATAGTCAAGTGCATAAATTGATTACTTATGTTTCACACTAGTTTTGCTGTTACAGCAGTCCCTCTCATGAACGGACACCCTTGGGCCAGTGCAAACCTGTCCGTACATTGCAGGTGGCCGGTCACGGGAGAGGTCCCCCCCCCCCCATCACACACACTCAGACACACTGACGGACTGAGTGAGTCTTTGCTGCTGGTGAACGAGCTCTACTTGTACTAAAAACAATAAGGTCAAACTACTACAACTTACAACTGAAAGGAAAAAACCCCTGTCCTGTAAAAATGACGTTAAATCAACGGTGTCAGAAAAAGAGAGATAAAAGAAATCCTCAAATTCCTGAGGATACAGGCACCCCATGAAAGCAGCCACGAACATACTCACAGAGGCACACATGCTTGTGCAGATACTTTGCAAAAATATGAATTGAAAACCTGCATATGTGGTAATTTCTTTTTTTTGTGTGTGGCTTTATTGAATACTTCAGGCAGTGACTTTTCCCTGTCCAGTTTTCTCTTTCGTCTCTCTTACCCCTCGCTTACCCACCCCCACCCCCTTACCCTCCACTCCCTTTACCCAGCCCCGACAGCACAAATTTGTAATCTGCAAGGCAGAGTACACATTTTCTAAAAGGAAGACTACTCCTCTTCAATTATATCCAGAGATCTTCTAGCTGTCTCCACCATAAGCCAAGTGGTCGAGTCTTATACCCCCTTTCCACACAACCGTTCTAGGTCCCGTTCCCGTACCGACCAAGGAACGGTGCGGGCACGGGAGGGATCGGGACAGAACCGCAATGAACGTAACTGATCGTTAATGGAACTGCTTTGAACGGTAGGGTCGGTAGGGACGGCTGAGTTTGGGCTGCATGTTCAAATTTGTAGCCGTTCCCCTCCCGATCAGAATGAACGGTAATGGAACCAGTCCTCAACCCATCGCCGGGTAACGGAACGCTTGGATCGTTAAAGGAACTTAACACAACGATAACGCAACGGTAGCGCTCTCACACACTGAGTTGTCATACCCGCATTCCACACATCCGTTCTAGGTCCCGTTCCCTTACCGACCAAGGACGGCTGCCACTATGGTCAGACGCTGCTGAAAGATGCAAACAAACGGCCGTTTGTGCAGCGTTCCAATGTTGTGGCAGCATTCCTTGGTTGGTACGGGAACGGGACAAAGAACGGTTGTGTGGAATGGGGGTATAACTTTTGACACCGACAAACTGAAGAATGAACAGATCTATGAGGTAACCGTCTCAATGGTCCAGGCTCAGGAAACAAAGAGTATATATGGTCTGAGGCGATTGTAGCTTCCATTCTTCGTGTCCGATAGACAAGGACAATAAATAGTAGAGCATAGTGCAATTTCATGTTGACATCTTCTCCACTGAAAGCTATAACCCAAAGACTGAAGACCAAAGTGCTTTACCCCACTTCTGACCCGAATCACCCCCTCCTGCTAGGTACACGTGCTCTCAAGTTAACCTCTGCTTTGACCTGTCTGCCAGGAGTCGGATGAGAGAGAGAGAGAGAGAGACAGACAGAGAGAGAGAGAGAGAGAGAGAGAGAGAGAGAGAGAGAGAGAGAGCGAGAGAGAGACACACACACATAGACCGAGAGAGACATAGAAAGACAGAAGCGGAGAGACTCAGAGGGAGACACAGACAAAGACATACATACAGAGAGAGAGAGAGAGAGAGAGAGAGAGAGAGAGAGAGAGAGAGAGAGAGAGAGAGAGGGAAAGAGAGAGAGAGAGAGAGAGAGAGAGAGAGAGAGAGGAGAGAGAGAGAGAGAGAGAGAGAGAGAGAGAGAAAACTGTAACTGATCTCGAGACATGTCACCTCTCCGAATGCATTCCAATAGATGACTGCTACTGCGGCCATAAAAAAACAAGCATGGAAGTTTTTGGAACGTTTAATTCATGATTAAAGAAAACGTAACAGTCACGGTAATGCGACCCAGTGGCGAACGGCTGAGCGGTGAGCGGTTATAATGCAGAAAAATGGCATAACTGGAACCCCGCTACACTCACTCAAAACTGTATTGATAGGGTTTAGACACACTTTAAGTGAACACAGAGACAAACACTTATGATGCAGATAATGAACTTAGCTAAGACAATTCTCAAAGTCGATGGCGAAAACGATGGCCAGGCAATGAAAACATGTTGTTCACATCTATTCTTACCATGTTTGCCAATGCTCGCATCTTTTCGGATCAAGGGCACCATCTCAATCCGGGCACTTTCGTTGGAGCTGACGGAGAACTTGTGTAATACGTCATCAGAAGTTGTGCAGACCGTCAGCAAAACGGGCACCACCGGCTGAGCGACATCTCTGCAGGCCACCACCTCCACCCACCCCACAAGGCTGGAGAAATCAAAGTGTGGTAGCGGGGGGAGGAAAAACTCGTGTCCACATGTGCTGGACACAGCTGCAATAGATCAATCAATATATCAATGCCCTGAATAAATGAATTGATACATGAATGTCCGTACATCACTCTATCCATCCATTTATCCATCCATCAATCCTACCACCCATCCATCCATCCATCACATACACCCCCCCACATACACACACACACACACACAGACACACACACACACACTCACTAACTCATGCACTCACTCATGCACGTACTCACTCACCCATTCACTCACTCACTCACTCATTCACTCACTCACTCACTCACTCATTCACTCAATCACCCACCTATTCACTCTCTGCCAAACGTCCTGATATTGTTTTAGTCTATTTCCATCTCACAAGACTAGAACAGTAGTGAATTGTGACAATTGGTACCATAAGCTTAAGCATCTCGGATTAGAATTATTAGCAATGTCTTCTTTGACGAGAACAATATGGACAACAGACATTGTCATCATTTTCACGAGTTTTCATTCACAAGCACCTGGGAAATAAATCTCATGTTCCCCGGGGAATAAATCCCCGGTTACCATAGTTGCAGGAAGCCCTATTACATGGATAATCAAAAGCAAACCCAATAGAAACGCTCGAGGATTCTTCGGCTCTTTTCATTGGCGTTTCCCCAGACCTAAACAGACGACACTGCTTCGCCAAGTTCCAAATACGAACTGGCAAACTGGCAAATGTAAGCAAAAAACAAAACTACCTCATCAAAGGTCATACATTTATGCTTTATCGCAAACAAATGAAACCTATCGATATGTTTTATCTTCTCACAAAGTCATGGAGTGCGTGTATCTCTGTTTGGAGAAACACGAACGTCAAGTTTAAGTCAGTCAAACCAATTGACACCTGACACACACATTTTGACCCGTGCACAAGACGTTGTATCGATAAACTAAGCGCAAATAAAAAAATAATAATAAAAAAGCAAAGAACATAGCAACAAGAAATGAAGACATCTGACAAAGCCGAGCAAGCAGAATGACAAGTCTAATGAAAAACAGAGAGGCAATGAGAAACAAGATCGCGATTATCTTTCCTTCGCGGCACGACGCAAATCGTTTGTGTCCTTTGACCCAATTCGTGCAGTGCTGCACGATGCAAATCTTCTGTGACCTTTGACTCAACGTAGCTTCAATATTCGATTACTAATATTTACCACTGAAAACCGAGGGGTGGAATACCGAGAAGGGCAGGGTGGTAGGGCGATGATGAAATGTAATGAAGAGACACGTGTAGCAATAAGAGAAAACCGATTCTGCAATAACACAAACAAGAACAAAAAACCCAACACTGACCTATATGAATATTTAATCAATAATATATGATCGTCTGCGTTGCAGGTGTGCAAGTGAGGGGTTGGGGGGGGGGTAACTTGATCATTAATTTGTGTGTGTCAGTGTTTGTGTTCATGGACTGATTGTGAGGGAGGGGGAGGGTGGGGTGGGGTGTGTTTCAGGTTTTGGTGTGGGTATGAAACGAGCAAAACAAAACCCACACCACAAATCTTGGAGGTAAAAAACACTCGCCGTCGCATCATTTTGTCCGCACAATATTATATGCACCAACAACCGGAAAGAAAGGTGACAATGGAAAAAGACTCATCTTTGCTTCCTGCGATTCCTTGCCCCGACTCGAACGTCGCACGATAATCCACATAACAGATCTGTTGTGAGATGGTCAACGCTGACTGTGCAAGCAAATCACCTCGTTTGAAATACGACAATCCCATCGCTCGAATGCAACATGTGGGCACTATCGTCTCAAAGGCGCTTACTGTTGGTTTCACACACCACTCTGTAGTCGGAACCTACAGAACTTCGCATCCTCAAACCTGACATACTTGTCTCAACATTATAAACTCAAATCACACACAGTAAGTTGCTTTCGCACGCCAGCTTTGAAGAACGTGCTGGGGCCCCGAACATGCATTATAATAACAGAACTCGCGTTTCAAACCATGGCTCCCTGTGTTGATTTTTCACTTAATGTTGAACCACCAAAATGATGACAAAAACGATGTTTGATGGTTTGTTGCCAGACCAGCTTTTTTGTCGGTCCTCGGGGGGCATATCGACTTTTGTTTCATATTTATTGACCGCGGCCTTCGGCCTTGGTCAATAAATATGAAACAAAAGACGATATGCTCCCCCTCGGACCGACAAAAAAGCTGGTCTGTCAACAACCCATCAAACATCTTATATTGTAACT
>NW_027127096.1:0-10000 GCF_037325665.1 Littorina saxatilis
AAACATCATTATAAGCCAAACTAATTATCATTTCCATGATTAGACACTAAAAACAGATTCTTGGTTCAATTTCCTTTAAAAACAACATAGGTTTTACTTACCTACCTACTGCCAGTTTGAAGCTAGATTTTTTTGTGAATTATTACACCCCAAACTCCAATATTCCCTGGCAGTCAGGAATGCACATACCCAAGTTTTGATTGGCAGCGAAAGGGTTAAAACAAATATTAGGGTAGGTATTTTTTTTTACTTCTCTTCTACAAGGATTACAATGTGTTGTAATTTCCTAACTCAAGTATAGTTGGTGTGTTGTAAAAGCGTATGGTGTGTATGCAAGTTTGTGTGTCTGTATGATTTTTAGCAAGTTTACAGGCGTCAGGAAATAAACTTGAGACTTTTCTCAAATCAGTGATAGTTGTTTGATGATCTAAGTTCATGTTATTTTTTGTTTTGTCATGCAGAGGCTGTTCCGTGAAGCTGTACGGGTGCCACAGGTCAAGACCTTGAAGACGGCCGTTCAAGACTGGTTTTTGGAAGCCTGTGATAAAAGAAAGAGACAACAGGCCATGGAAGAGCCTTCATGATTTGGTTTGCAGTAATTGAACTTTGTAATCTCTGTAGGCTTATTTACAATGCTAGTTGCAAAAATTTGATGAATGTAAGATTTGACTCGCCTGAGAAATTGCTAGTGAGTAAAATTGTATTTCACAGTTCAGGTCTGTGTGGCTGATGGGTAATGTACAGAAGAGTCTGGGGTTTTGTTGGACATTATTTAAGCTAAGCTTTAAACTTCACACTCTTCTACAGATGATGTTCAGACATGATGTACCCTTTTAGGTTGTGTCAGAACGACAGAAGACTAAACTGGAAGTGCTCAACTACCATTACTATCAGTGGAGACGCATGGATGCATTTGAACTTTTCTTGTGGGTATCCCATACTAAAAATATAGAATACATGATTCTGGAAAAGCTGTTCAAGGGCACTTACACACTATATTCGATTTTTAATACACGACTCAAACCTTCAGGCTAAATTAAAATGAATAAAATACAAGTATAAAGAGTTCAGAAAAGAAGAAAACAAAAAGTGAACAAATAGAAAGAAAAGGTTTTAACAATTCCTTGTCATTTATGGGAGTCGAACGCAAACAACCTAGGCAGCTTGAAGGAGACAATGCATGATGCGGGT
Organism: Littorina saxatilis; assembly: GCF_037325665.1. Lineage (NCBI taxonomy): Eukaryota > Metazoa > Mollusca > Gastropoda > Littorinimorpha > Littorinidae > Littorina > Littorina saxatilis. Next base: position 1,192 of record NW_027127096.1, read on the forward strand.
TTTTGTTGTTCTTTATTATTTTTTGGAGTTGAGTTGAGAATTTAGAAGCGAGACTAGAAATATACTTTTTTTTTTTTTGCTGTTAAAACCGTTATGATTGGATTTCTATAGATGTAAGTCTTGGTGCACCTGATAAAAATTTAGCCCTTGAATGCAGGCAGTGTAAGGTAAATGAAGCAAAGTTCTCTCCGAAACAGCAAAAAAAATGCATTTCAATTATATTGATCCTCGCCACCTTATTTTGTTTGCTGAGCAGCTGGCCGCTGGAGACTTGTCTATCATTTTGTGAGTAAGCTGCGTGTTTTACATCCATTTTGAGATGGCAAACCTATGTTTTACGCAGTCTGATAAGTTTTTTTTAATTTATGAGTTTTATGTCATGTTTCTTTTTTAAATTTATGAGTTTATGTCATGTTGGTGTGCTTATACATATCAGTGGAGAAGGGGCATTGAATAAGTGTTTCTTTTTGATATCATTGTTCTGAATTTTGACTATTAGCTGGCATTTTACCTTTTGTTTCATTATTGTAGTTGTTACTTTTGTGTAGTGAAACTTGATAACTCACTGCTGCCCATGTCTAGGTTGTGTCAATTGTTTTTTCTTCACTGAACGTACCACTGATTATCAATTATGACATCAGGGTTTTGTTCTGTTTTTTCTCTGGCATTTGAATTTGCTTCAAATCATTGTGAACTTTTTTTTTCCATGCAAAGTTACTGGTATATGTGAATATGTTAACACACTTCAAATCAAAACCTGAAATGTCTCCTTTTTAAAAGTAATTTGTTTAATTTCTTTTATTTAAATGGTACACATTCATATGATTGTCTCCCTTTTTTTCCTTTTGTTTTTCCTTTTTTTTTTCTCTCTCCTTCTCTTATTTTGTTTTTTTCTTTCTTATTCTTCGGTTTGTTCTTCCTTTTATCTTCTTATCCTCTTTCTCTTGCTTGTTCCTTGTCCCAGTATGCTTTCACGCCGCCCCATCTAATTATTTTGTGCTCCATCCACATCTGAATTTCGTTCAGCTGCCTTGTCCGAAATGTGTGTGGGGCACATATGTATGTTTAATGTCAATGTTCATGTTTCAAGTTCCTTGCTTTGTGAATTGCATACCAATGTTTTATGCAGTCGTGATAGATTCTAAATGTATGTGTTATCCTAGTTTGGTGTACATTGACTGGATTTCGATCCCTGGAGAATGGGCATTAACTAAGTGTTTGTTTGTGATATCATTAGTAATCTGAAGTTCAACTATTAGCTGGCTTGTAGAACTTTTTTTCTCTTTTTGTTGCTGTTCTGTATTCAAACATGTTGATACAACTCACTGCTGCCTATGCCTAGGCTGTGCCAATTATTTATTTATTTGTTTACATCAATGTGATATAGTGACGAGTGTACATCAAAATTCTCTCTTATAAGTTATACTGGATTCTTCACTGCATGTACTACGGCGTATCGATGATGACTATCAGGGTTTTGTTCTATTTATTCTTTGTTCTGCCAATTTGAATTCTGCTTTGAATAGTATTTTGATCATTTTTGTTTCCGTGCTGCTGGTATGTCAAAATGCAGTGAAATTAAAACCTGGAAGTCACAATGGCAATAAGCGAGATTCAAATCTCTCCTTTGTTTTAATCAATTTATTTGACTGCATTTTTGTTTTAGAACTTGTACATAATTATGATCATCTCTGTTATCGAACCTGCACGCTTGACCTTTGTCTTTCTGGATCAATACAATGTTGTGCACTGCCCATTATTTGTTTGTGAGTGCGTAAAGCGGTTGTGTGGTCTGCGTAAAATTGTGTAGGTCAATCGTGACATCTGCGTGGAGAGTGCGTCAAATGCGTGAGAATGCGTAAAGCAATTGTGACATCTGCGTGGAGAGTGCGTCAAATGCGTGAGAATGCGTACAGCAATTGTGACATCTGCGTGAAGAGAGCGTAAAAAGCGCGTAATGCCTGAGAATGCGTCAATAATTCGTGACATCTGCGTGGAGAGTGCGTAAGATAATCAGGACATCTGCGTCAAGAGCGCGTTAAATGCGTAAAGCAATCGTGTCGTCTGCGTGGAGAGCGCGTTAATAGCGTGAGAATGCGTAAAGCAATCGTGACGTCTGCGTGGAGAGTGCGAATTTGTCTTGGTGTCAAATAAGCGTGCGCTGGAGGTGCGTATGGTCTGCGTAATCTGAGGGAAAACGAGTGTGTCACGCATGTATTTCGCTTTGCAAAATCGCGCGCGTTACGCATGCGTCCAGTGCAGTTGTTACGCAGAGTTTGGCGACTGCGACACGCATTCGCTGCGCAAAATTTTGCTGGCTGGGTAAGCATGCCGCACTACGTCACCACAGAGTGAAACATCCATCTCTACCCCCATGGCTGACTTAACAGATTATTGAAGATCTCCTTTTTACAAGGACAGCGCTATAACGATGAAGTCCGGTAAGGTAAGTCGAACCTTTCTCAGATTTCGGTTTTCGATGAGAAGGGATTTGACTACTTTGCTGGACGGAATTTCGCTTCGTAGCCAGTTTGTTGAGGAACAAAGAGGTTCTCAGTTTTCGCTTCTCTGAGGATCGTTCTTTGTTTCCAGCACTGTAACCGTAACTGTGTATAGGCGGAGTGTACAGCATGACATGCTTTATGAAGTTTCGTGATGCATTACTTTTCATGTGTTTTATCATGTTGCTGCATTTCAAGCCGTATGTCGTTGACGGTTAACTGGCTGATGTAAGATTGTAGTGTCCGCCATTTTGACCGGCGTCCCCCGTGTAATGTAAGAGCATCCCCTCTTCCCCTATTTTCCCTCTGTTCGGTGTGTCCCTTTTCCCCGCCAGTTCAATGGGCTTTGTTTGGGGAAAACACATATACACAACTTGTACACACGCACATGGCTTACCTTCCCTGTTCATTTTCCCCAGTTAAGGATGTGTTAGCCTGATTCTCATTCTCTCTCCCTGTCCTTTGTCAGGCTTTGTGTCAGCCACTGTCATGTTATGTATTCTGTCCTGTGTCACTCTACTGGTTCTACTCTGTTTGTCACATGCATTTTCATACTCTGATACTTTTGCTAGTCTTCATTTGTATTACCTTTTTACCTGTACATAATCATGTGAGTTTTGATTAACATTCCTTTGACTAATTCAGGCATGATAATGATAGTGATCTTCTGAGTTAAGATCTCAGACAATAGGAAGGTACTGTCTACAGGCGGATGCACATTTTTAACTATTAATTCCCATGTTGCACTTTAAAGGCGGTTGCCTGCAGAAGAACTTTGCGAATGATTTAAACCTAACATTTTGTGCAGTCGCATAGATGCAAAACAGACTTTTAATCTAAAGCGATATGATTTAATCGCGCTTCCCTGTAAAGTAATAGACTGTTGTCTAACGCTTCATTTTGAAGCATGGGAGCTTGCGCTTACCCCATGCCTGAGTTGTCTTTCTTATTCTTGTCGTTATTATTCAACTCGATGAAGATGTGTCTTCATGGCGATGAACATGCTTAATAATAACTATTATTTTGCAATTGCGGTTCATGCAGTTGGTTAATTATTTTATGTACAGCATTTTCCTATGCAAGGCTTAGGCCTAAGGGAAGATGTTGGTTACTTCCCTTGACATTAGCTGTTGTGGAGTTGTTTAACTCACTGTGGATTCTCTTTCAGAGAATGCTGTGTCTGCAGGATTTTGGCTGTATTGTTACTTGTCTATATTTGTCATGATTACTTTAACAACTTTTTTTTTTTTTTTTTTTTTTTACATAAAAAGACAAAATCTTTATTAATATTATCGAGGGTAATAGATAAGCAAGAATATTGCTTTTTTACATCCAGCCCTCGCCCTAATATAGGGTCAACAAGAACAGAAAACAATATAATCAAAGAATTATCACATCAAACTTAATACATTATAACTGTATATACAGATAAAAATTTAAAAAATAAATTGTCATGCTGCATTTTAAGTACAATTTCCAAGTGTCAATTTTTAACATAACTTAATTTAGATCTGCATATTATTATAATTTTGTTTAACATGCACATACATTTTAAATGAATTGATGAACCATTCAGCGCATGTTTAGTTGCATTATGTGCGACATATAATTTTTTTTGAAGCTGTCTGTGTTTGTTTTATGCTTAAGAAAAATAGGCAGTGAGTTCCATAGGACCGCACCTGAATAAAGAAGGCTTGATTTGAAAAGGTCAATACGTGGAGTCGGTGTTATGATTTTTAGTCTGTTATAGTTCAAAATAAAATTATCACGTAATGTCTCCGGTGCATATCCTGGCATCACTTTATGCATCATAACACCTTTATTATACATTAATCTTTTTTGAAATGGTAATATTTGCAAATTGTTATAATCAGATTCTTAAGGAGTGTGATTTTTTAGCATTATAAGCTTAACTGCTCTTCTGTGAAGACTGGCTAAAGGTTTCAAAACATTAGCACTTGCACAATCCCATAGAGTGGATGCATAATCAATATTTGACAAGATGTGATTGTAAAAAAAAATCTTTCGCAAGTGGAAATTCAAGAAATGTTTTATTTTTGATAACTGATATATTTTTGGGGAAGCAATCTTACAGATGTAATCAATGTGATCATGCCATGATAAATTATTATCAATCTTTACACCAAGGACTTTATGGTGAGACACTTCTTCCAATACTTGATTTTTAATATAAAGAGGTGGCATTCGATAATAGATTTTGTCGTTTCTGTCTTGTGGTTATTAGCATAAATTTTGTTTTTGTATGGTTAAGAGACATATGGTTTAACTCTGACCAATTCAGGAGTGCATCAATGCTTTCTTGGAGAGATTTTGACAAATAATTTATGGAATTGTGACTAGAATGAATAGTAGTGTCATCTGCAAACAATTCACAGTTATTACGTATGCAAAGTGGTAAATCATTGACATAAATGGAGAACAATAATGGGCCTAAAACAGATCCCTGTGGGACCCCATATGTCAAATTACTTTCATTTGAATATGATGTATTAGTAAATGTAATTTGTTTTCTATTTAAAAGAAAAGATTCAAGAATATTAATGGTGGTGCATTGCATGCCATATATTGACAATTTCCTGATGAGAAGAGAATGATCAATAACATCGAACGCCTTTGCAAAATTCACAAACAGTGCTGCAGAAAATGTGTTGGAATTTATGTTGGTTAGCCATTGATCAATTAGATTTATAAGAGCTGTATGACATGAGTGCTTTTTGCAAAAACCAGATTGATTTGGATGGAATAAATTGTTTGTATCAAAATGTGCTAGGGCATGTTTATATATATGTTTTTCCAAGGGTTTTGAAAGTGGTGATAGGATTGAAATAGGCCTGTAATTAGAGGGATCAGAAGGATCACCTGATTTAAACAGAGGGATCACCTTAGCTTGCTTAAATGCTGTTGGAAAATAAGAGGTGGTAATGCATAAGTTGTAAATGTATGTCAAGGTGTCTGTGATTACAGGAGCAGCTATTTTCAATATTTTACTGTCTATTCTATCTACACCCCGGGTTCCTGTTTGTTTAAGATGAACAAGTGCAAAGTAAACTTCAGACACAGTCATGTGTTGTAGCGGCATGTCTGCCTCTATTCTCTTAAATTTGCAATGATCTATTAGGGTATTTAAATCATTTTCTTGTGTTCTATCAATAGGAATAACTTTTTGCCCCACTGTAGAAAAATGTAAATTAAGTTTATCAGCAAAAATATTTTTCATGGCAGTAGGGTGTGAATTAGAACGCTTGTTTGTTAATAAATTAATGGCTTTCCAAATTGATTTTGAATCTTGTTTAGATGACACTAGTTCAGTGAAATAGTTTTTCTTTTTAGTTCTTTTTAGGGAACTTACATTATTTCTTTGCCGTTTATATCTTTCAAAATCACCCTTTGCTTTCAAATAATCCCTGTGGTTTGCAGCATCTTCTGTTTCTTGATCAAACCACTTTGGTTTCTCAATATGTCTAACTCTGTGCGTAATTAATGGTGCATGTTTATCATAAATAGAAATAAAAATATTATACCAATGCTCCAAAGCTTTATCAGGATTCTGAAAGCTATAGACTTCAGAAAGAGGACTGTGAATTAAATCAGAGAGAAAATCATTTTTATTAAAACGCGAGAAACGACGATAAGTTACATTTTTATGTCCAGCTTTAGGGATTTTAATACCTTTCCTTGACCAGGTAAGACACACTGGATAATGATCACTGCAGGATAAAATAGGAACGCATGTTTCAATAATATTTTGTTTTTCTGACACATAAATATGATCAATAAGAGTTTTAGAAACAGCCATGACCCTAGTGGGTAACTGAACCATTTGTTGCAAATCAAAGCTATTAATTTTATCATTCCAATGTTTATGTGGTTTCAGTAAATCAATATTAAAATCTCCTAAGAGCAAGATTTCTTTAGAATCCAGTGTTGCAGAGTCCATCATAATAGTAAATGTGGCATATTTCTCGTGTTGTATCTTCACTCATCGGGGAGTCTGATACTAAATATGAACGGTAAGAATGCTCTGAACCCTACACGTATTATATCCCCATCGTTTTTTCGTTCACATTTGCCCAACATGTTAATTTGCTGAGCGGGGTTAATGTCGTCTGCTAGGCTACCTAGCTGGGCAATCGAACCACTGCAGTCTGCACTGAGTCTGCACGCATGAGGCAGGCTGGTAATAAGTCTTATATATGGTAAGAACGTTCTGAACCTTACACGTTTTCGATTACGATTGTTCTTGCCTTGAAATAATAATTCGGAAACCATTCATTTACTGAACTGATGTAGTCGTATTTCTGTGTTGTCTGCTACAGAGTGGATCGAGTCAGTCCGTCCAAACTGGTCTAGCTTGTACGTTATCGGAATAACACTTGTGTTTTCTGTTAGCCGCTGGGAATTGTATACTAACTCATCATTTGGTAATGTGGATGATAAGCTACATGCCACTAACACGGCATATGAGAAGAATCTATGCAAGTCGGCGAAAATTAGATGAAACACAGCGGCTTCTATTTTTAGATCACTGGCACTGGCACAGGCACATGCAATCTGTCAGAAAAAACCCACTTCTGCTTTAATTGAGAAGCAGGGAATTTATGGTCATATGGTATTGTGGAGAATATAAGCTACATGTCATTAATTAATTCTGAGGATGAGAGCACAGTCTCGCTTAGGCAAAGGGCGGAAGAATACGCTCTGTGGAAAAGTTAGCGCACTCCAAGAGTGCGCTAACAGTTTTAGCGCATCGCCATTAGCCAATCAACTGGTTCACATCAGTCATGTGACACCAGTACTTACTGACAATTATTGTTATTATACACCTGTATTCTTTTTTTCAAATTGCAAGCAACTTTTCAACAGGCTTGCATAGGCTGTGAAAAAGTAGTCACTTTTCATTACTTGCTTTTCGTCATTATATTTTAAAAAAAAAAGAAAAGTAAAAAGCTTTGAAATTATAAACATTACAATGACTTCAACTAAAACATCTTGGCCGAATAAGGAAGGGCTTCGCATAGGACACCTGGATATTAATCATTTATATAACAAAATGACTGATGTTTCAAATGTACTTTTTAATTCTGGAAAAAGTTTTCATATGTTTGGTTTTTCTGAATCCAGACTATCAGATAATGTGTTAGACTCTGACATCCATGTTCCAGGATATACTCTTATTCGTAATGATCCTGTTAAGGAGAATGAAACAGGCATTACTGTTTACATAAGTGAATCAGTTACATATAAACGACTACCTCATCTTGAGGTTCATGGAGTTGAATCAATATGAATTGAAGTTAAATTAAAAAGATCTCCGCCCTTACTGTTAGGATTTATTTATAGAAACCCTTCTGAAAGAGTAAATTGGGCAGATAACTTTACTTTGACAACTGATACATTCATTGTTTTATGCTTTGTATTATGTCACGTGTGACTTGGAAGGCATGTTGTTTATAATTGTATTTTCTTTTTTTTTCTAGCGCCTTCTTCTTTACACTGCTTTCTGGTTTTACCAGAATAAGAATCTTGCCTTCTTTTACTGCTTTCTGGTTTACACCAGAAATTCTGGTCTTATATATATATATATTGTTTCTGGATTACATTGTTTCTGGTTGCTACCAGAATTCATAGTTTCTATTTCTGGATTACATTGTTTCTGGTTGATACCAGAACTCATAGTTATATTTCTTGCTACTAGAATAATTACCTTATAACACTATTTCTGGTTTCATATTCATAGTTTATATTTCTGGTTTGCACCAGAAATACATATTGTTTCTGGTTTTACACTAGATACATATTTTCTGGTTCTGTTATTGTTTCTAGCTGATTCTGGTACTGGTAGATATCAGAATTCATAATTGGTATTTCTGGTTATATGTAAGCATTGCTATTTCCTATATTAGAGTTCTGTTATTGTCTCTAATTTATAACTTATAGCATTGTTTCTAGTTGCTACCAAATTTAGCTAAACTGTGTTGGAATATTTATGATTTAGATAAGCTACCTGAGTGGTTATTCTTAGTTACATTTTCCTTCAATAAAAGATAAGTTAAGATAAGTTAAAGCAACCTCTGTCTTCGGTGTCTTAATTGTATGCTCCTCTGCCTGTGCTATCTATCCTTTTCCTTCCACCCGACATTCCCACATTAAGCAAACCACATGAAGTCTGATTTTAAGAAACAAAGGAATAAAGTGACAGAATTAACACGTCAAGCAAAAGCAAATTATTTTATTAAATTAATCGAGGACAAGAAAGATATTGCAACTGTTTGGCGTGCTGTTAATAA
>NW_027127096.1:17500-135000 GCF_037325665.1 Littorina saxatilis
TCTGACTCTCTCTCTTTCTCTATCTGACTCTCTCTCTCTCTTTCTCTATCTGACTCTCTCTCTCTCTCTCTTTATCTATCTGACTCTTTCTCTCTTTCTCTATCTGACTCTCTCTCTCTTTCTCTATCTGACTCTCTCTCTCTCTCTCTCTTTCTCTATCTGACTCTCTCTCTCTCTTTCTCCATCTGACTCTATCTCTCTCTCTTTCTCTATCTGATTCTCTCTATCTGACTCTCTCTCTCTCTCTTTCTCTATCTGACTCTCTTTTTGTGTCTCCCTCTCTCATGTCAGAAAAAACTAGAAGTGTGTGTGTATGTGTGTGTGTGTGTGTGTGTGTGTGTGTGTGTGTGTGTGTGTGTGTGTGTGTGTTTGCGCGCGCGCGTTTTGTTAAGGGCATACCAGTGTATTTAAATCGCGGATTCACGTCAAACTGTGTGCCACCGACCACAACATATGCCCTTTAATACAAGCTTTTCCTCACACCAATCATTCGTCCATTCACACCAACATCAAACATGTTTTACCATAAAAAGCTCTATTTACAGAGTCAAATGAATGTTCAATCAACGAAAAGGCAGTACAAAATTAAATAGTACATGTACAATGCAAAGTAAACATGTGATCGATATAATATAAACATTTTGATTCAAATCAAAATCATTTTCAAGTTGTTCATCTTCATCACTGGTAGAAAACATGCCTTTAATATTTTTTTTCCAAAAATCATCGCAAGAAACTGTTGATACCTTTTTATGTTTTCCTTCCTGAGTTACGTTCACAATTGTCTAACATGACATCGCTCACGGCTTTTATAATATTTAATTTTGTTCAAATGATATGATTGGTATTCTTTTAAACTGTTCATTTAATTATTGTTTATACCTTCGAATAGTTTTTATGCTGATTTCACGCGAGAGGTCAGTTCGTCGTCAATCTACGTATCTTTTTCTCACACATTAAACCATGCATGAACAATGTTTTGTTTTTTTTCATTTATACTGCTTCTTGTCAAAAATTCTCTTTTAAAAAACCCTGAATGAAATGCACTACCTTTGATAATATCGTTTACTTATAACACAACTATGTTTAACTCTTCAACAATGACATTTTCTTTGCACAACAACTATTCCTCTGAAAAATGTCAACACCATTTTTTTATCCGCGCGTCTTTCAAGCCACAAATACAATCCAGATCTGCTTTTCATTTAGGTCTTCCTTCTGAGTGTTCTGATGATTTGCATACAGACACTTTATTTTCAGCACCCTAATTGTTGTGGAGATCGCTAGATACCACTGGAATCGAATGGAAGGATAAAGAACATTATGGAACTTACTTTGATTAAGTGCGCAGTCACTCATGACGTAAGCGTAGACGCTCATCGGACAGACGGAACTGTGTAGATCTAACCAGATTAGTGTCGATGTTTCCCGAATATTCTCGTATGTCCATTAACTATATAAGCAGGGCTGCGCACACGTATTGTTGTTCTTTACCAGTCTTGCACTTGTTCTTTCTTACACTGTGCTGAGAGATATTGTCACCGTTGTTCCAGCTGTTAATACATCTACAGAACCTACACACATCATCATTATTTGTAAGTAGAGGTTCGAAATACATTCAATATCTATTGCCAAGGGGCAGTGAACATCTGGAAACAATTCACACAAATCAATAACATCCATGTTTTAATGGTTTTGAACAGGTTTTTTGACATCAAAACAAAATCATATACGCTCACATTATGTATATTTCCCAACGCCTCCGGCAAGTCAAGTCAAGTCAAGTCAAATTTGTTTTAAGAAACCCCATGGGGGTATATGAAAAACAAAATATTCAAGAACAAGAAAGAGAGGAATGCAGGCTGTTCCACCAATATAGAGTTCAAGTCTCCAAAATAATCATTCTCGGGTAATGGCTAAGTTCATTCATACGTAACATTACGTTGTCTGTAGCATTTCTACTTATCAACACCAGTTTAACATTATTTTGAAATACCTTTTATAAAGTGAATTAAACTTGACAATAATTGTTGTATTTGTTGTTGAAAATAGAAGTTCAAACTTAATTACATTTGGATTTTTGCGATACTTAAGTGGGATACATTTTTTTCTTGATTCGTTAAAGAAGCTGCAGTTGAACACATAATGGAATTCATCACCAATATCTCCAATATTGCACTTTACACACTCTCCCTTGAAAGTATTGAAAAGGAGCAATACAAAAACGAATAAAGCTAAATGGAATTACTTAGTTGGGCACTTGAAGAATCTCGGCATATCAAGACCCGGGCACGTAAGGGCCCGGCTAAAACAAAACAAAACTCTCGGGATTCTCGATGTGAGTTAACCTTATGTAATATCTATATAGAGTGGCTTGTCCTGGAGCAACACAGCTTAAAACATCATACTTATAGATATAAGTTGTATTCAAAATCGATTTAACAAGTAATACATTGCATAACATTATTAATCAAATCATTGTTGGTTTTAACGCCCCTCTAACGGATCAGGCTATGCTGGAATCTCTTACTGGACTCACTATTCAAGAGCTTCAAGTCTATGTATTGTGCAAAAAAAAAAGGGATACGTGCATTGTTGAGAAATATGTGACACACACACACACACACACACACACACACACACACACACACACACACACACACTACACATACACACACACACACACACACACACACACACACACACATACACACACACACACAAAAAAGGGATACGTGCATTGATGAGAAATATGTCACACACACACACACACACACACACACACACACACACACACACACACACACACACACACACAGAGTTACACACACACACACACACACACACTCACACACACATACACACACATACACACTCACACACACACACACACACGTACACTCATACTCACACTCACATACACACACACGCGCACATTTATGGACAAATACAGAAACAACAAGAGGCGAAGCCATCAAGGCTCACGTAAGAAATCGACAAACAGTAACACAAACTCAATCACTCCGTCACACATACACACACACACACACACACACACACACACACACACACACACACACACACACACACACACACACACACACACACACACACACACAGAAAGAGCATAGGTGAAACTGTGCAAGAAAGCGAGACACTAGATCTAGATCTGTCTGTCTGCATGTAGCCTACTTACAGGGAAACGACTGCCAACTAGTCTCGGCCCGCTCAAAATAATAATGACCGAGACTTTCAGTACTTCCTTCGCGTGACGTCTAACCCTCTTACGTCATAATGTGACGTCAATGTAATGTGACGTCTTCAAATGTTAGAGTTTCTACCACAGACATACACACGCACGCACATACGCACTCACGCACAGACAGACAAAGTTACGATCGCATAGGCTACACTTACGTGAGCCAAAAACTACACAATCAAAATGCAAAGCAAATAATGAAAGATTAGTTCATGAAACGATATTATTTCAATAGAAATTCAATATAATTCTCAAGTACGTCGTCCTATTGGTCTAAGTGGATGGACAAACTATTAATTATGAAACAAAGAAGCAACTTAGCTCAGTAGGCGTTGACATTGATTTCTACATTAAGATGGTGGCAGTCAAAAGAAATGAAGAAAAGGAAGGACACAAAAATACAAGGAGATCAACAGACCATACCCATCCAACCTCAAACAAATCTATGTAATATTTGAAAATGATTTAAAAAAAATGTACTCAAATAAAGATCTATGAAACGCATAAGCGCTCTTAATAACAAGAGGCGAAGCCTTCACGGCTCACGTAAGAAATCGACAAACAGTAACACAAACTCAATCACTCCGTCACACATACACACACACAGTAAGCATACCGTCGCGATATAACCTTGAACGGTTGAAAACGACGTTAAACACCAAATAAAGAAAAAAAGAAACAGTAAGCATAAGTGATACGGTGCAAGAGTGCGAGACACTAGATCTAGATCTGTCTGTCTGTAGCCTACTTTTTATATTTAGTCAAGTTTTGACTAAATATTTTAACATCGAGGGGGAATCGAAACGAGGGTATGGTGTATGTGTGTGCGTGTGTGTGTGTGTGTGTGTGTGTGTGTGTGTGTGTGTGTGTGTGTAGAGCGATTCAGACTAAACTACTGGACCGATCTTTATGAAATTTGACATGAGAGTTCCTGGGTATGAAATCCCCGAACGTTTTTTTCATTTTTTTGATAAATGTCTTTGATGACGTCATACCCGGCTTTTCGTGAAAGTTGAGGCGGCACTGTCACGCCCTCATTTTTCAACCAAATTGGTTGAAATTTTGGTCAAGTAATCTTCGACAAAGCCCGGGGTTCGGTATTGCATTTCAGCTTGGTGGCTTAAAAATTAATTAATGACTTTGGTCATTAAAAATCGGAAAATTGTAAAAAAAAAATAAAAATTTATAAAACGATCCAAATTTACGTTTATCTTATTCTCCATCATTTGCTAATTCCAAAAACATATAAATATGGTATATTCGGATTAAAAACAAGCTCTGAAAATTAAATATATAAAAATTATTATCAAAATTAAATTGTCGAAATCAATTTAAAAACACTTTCATCGTATTCCTTGTCGGTTCCTGATTCCAAAAACATATAGATATGATATGTTTGGATTAAAAACACGCTCAGAAAGTTAAAACAAAGAGAGGTACAGAAAAGCGTGCTATCCTTCTTAGCGCAACTACTACCCCGCTCTTCTTGTCAATTTCACTGCCTTTACCGTGAGCGGTGGACTGACGATGCTACGAGTATACGGTCTTGCTAAAAAATGGCATTGCGTTCAGTTTCATTCTGTGAGTTCGACAGCTACTTGACTAAATATTGTATTTTCGCCTTACGCGACTTGTTAGTACTTACAGGGACACGACTGCCAGATGGCCAGATCGACACTGCGCTTTCGACAGCGCTTCCTCGCGCAGACACTGGAAACACGCTGTGCAGATTAACCTGTAGGAAATCTCCTTTGGTATCTTCTGTATCTATTTTTCTGGAGCTACAAAACCGAACAATGTGAAATCATGAGTCGTCTTCTCCGAATCGGCGAACTGCAGCTCGGTGATAACTGTATCTATACCACAATCCTTCACGCGATCTGACCTAACCTTGACCCCTGAGCTGGTCTACATACCACACACGACATAAATCAGTCAGGTGTTTTTACCCCCCCCCCCCCCCTCCCCAAAACCCCCCATAACCCGTTTTCTTTGGATACACACTTTAACTACATACGTGCCGACGAAATGTTGATCATTGCTTCAATATTTTGAAGCTGTTGCTTGGATAATAACCAGGTAAAATTAGTATTTCGGTGTTTAGTCAAATGTTAAAGTTTCTATCACACACATACACACACACACACACACACACACACACACACACACACACACACACACACACACACACATACACACATACACACGCACAGACAGACAAAGTTTAGCATCGCATAGGCTACACTTACGTGAGCCAAAAACGACTTGAGCAAAATAGCGAATAAGAATTGTGCCAGACCAGTTTCCTGGCTCCTGAGAAAATAACAGTTATCGGAATGTACAAGCACCAAAACAATCTTTTCATTCAGGTCAATACGCTTTTCAAACAACAGTATCTTTTCATGAGTACATTACAGCTTCAGAAGAAGACGATGTATCTGAACTCAATCTTTCAGCTGTGTTATTAGTTGCTGACGTGCCCTTGTAGGGCGTTGTTGGATGCAGGTAGTCGTCAGACAGGGAGCTCTCAGACGAAGGACAGGCGATGTGATGCAGGATGCCATCTGACATGCTGCTGTCTGACATACTGCTATCTGAAGTGGTTCCGCGTGAGAGTGACAATGAGTCAACTGACGCTATGCTGTCGTCTGGTGTGCCTGCCATTAATTTAAACGATTGAGTTAAACAGATGTGTAGATCCTATCGTCAGTGTCTTTGTTGCTAAAATACTGATTATGTTTTGAAGCTAATTTGACAGAAAGCAGCTTACAATCCGCATATGTGGTTCATTAATCAACATATTCATGGTTAGGCGCTTGACTTGCGCCACGCTTGTTTCTCCGTCGACATGGGTATGATAATGACCTTGAATATGACGTCATTTTAAATTTCTGATCTTGTCATTTGCCAATCAGTGTGGGTTTATGTATACATGTACCGTGTTTGTGGGAGTTTTCTCTGACCTGTCCTGTTGAGCGAAGTATTAAAACATGCTGCTGCTGCAAAGAAGCTGAATAAGAAAATAAAAGAAAGCGTGTGGAAGTATGTTTGAGTCTCGCAAGACTTTGTAAAATACAAATTCTCCCTTGAAGAAAGATGAGGATGTCTGCTTGTCGTTTGCTTTGAAGGTAGGGAGATTTCAAGGCTGTATTTAAAGTACGCACTACGATGCAGCACAGTTGCGCCGCAGTGTGAATATCTACTGTGCAAAATCTTGTCGGATAACGTTAAATATGGCGCACTATGCGAAATTTGCATTGGGAATAAATAAATTAGTTTGGGTTTCCGTTTCTCTCGGTTATACGACTAAATGATGCGCGCGACGCAGTGAAATCTTATACAGTTAAAGCAAACACTGCGGACAGCGCAGCTGCGGCGCATATATGCTGCATCTTAGTGCGTATATTAAGCTGGGTATGTTTTGCTGACACAGTAAGCACTGCAGTTACGCAACGCAGTGGAACACCTTGCGTGACCTCTATAAGACAAGATCGCCAGATGCTGCAACAACGTATTCGAGATCGATTCTATACAACCACTGACACTGCCAGGAACATCACTGGAAACCACCATACTGAGTCCCATCAGTGTCCAGACAGCGCGATGTAGACTGACTGAGCGAGACCTCCAAACCTGCGGTCCAGCTAGAAGACAAGTCCTTCCTCGAAGACAGCGTGGCATGCCAGTTGTGGGCCCAGAATCACATACATTAGATTGGAAACGGCTGTGTTTGAGGGGTGATTCGAAACTGTATTTCTACTCGGCACCTTTTTCACCTGCTTTTCATTTTCGTCCTACTATTCGCTCAAAAGCGGAACTTGTATTGCATGCGTTGTTGCTTAAGACACAGGTTTGAACTCGCGCAACAGAGTTTTGTTTTGAGGTTTGAATAGATGACAACATGTGTTATAATTTATGTTTTACATCCTACGTACTGTCTTTTTTGTGTGCGGATGACACGTCCCTTGCGCTGGAATTTTACATAACAGAAGTAAGCTTAGATACGTACTAGAATCGTTATCACCAGGTATTTCATCGTACACATTGCTCTGTATGGTGATGACAGATCCTCTGTCTTGGTGCTCTGGAGGTGAGACACGGTACAATACAGCATCAGGTGCCACGCGTCGGAATTGGTGAGGGATGGGAGGAGGGAGGATGTTTGATGGTGAACCTGAACAAAAGAAATTATTTTTCAAAACCTGTGAGAGAAAAAAACCGATGCAGCAGACAAAAATATCCAAAAATGAGCGTAAATGAAGACATTCGAGCGGTGGTAGATCCGTGCCGTCAGACTTCGGTCTTACTAAACGAATCAAAAGCTGCACAAGGCTATTAAACAATGCTAGCATATTCCTGGGCAGTCTTTGTTGTAAGGATTTGATGGTTAGTATTTGCAGTTTCGCCGAATCCGCATGCGTGCGCCCTTTGACACATACGTATCTCGACCATCGATTGAAAAAGCTAACATAGCAGAACATTCGTCGTGGAAATGTCCTTGCTATGTTTAGCACTAATATAACACAGGCAAAACTAGCCCCGCCCAATGGAATCTTTGTCGTGAAAACCGTTAGTTTAACGAACGCAATTCGTGTTTGCTTTGTGATAAAGGCAAAGAGGCCTGTGCGTTTTATATAAATTACTTTCATTTTGGTTGTGTCCTTTATTGATTTGAACTACTATAGGTTATTTTGAATCAGTACCTTTCTTCTGCTGTGATACAGCGATCTACCTTAAAGCTTTGTTTAGACAGCTTTCTGGAAAACCCGGCAACTAGACTAGTTTCAAAGGTGAACAACCCTGTGCAGCGATTGGTTCTTTCATCGACACGACCACCACAGTCCTGCTATAGCTCTCTAATAAATGATAATGTATTGATTGAAAATTGGATTGCCAACCATTGAGGCAAGTGACCTTAGAATAAAACTCATATTTAGATGAATGGCCGAGATTACGGCCGAGAAAAAGAAAACCAATAAAGATTTATTTCTAAAGTGTTTGATGTATAAATGTTATTTTAGTTATGACCAGAGTGTGACACGTACTTCACACATATATATCTCGACACGTCTTTTCATTGTTTTGGCAACAAAATATAAAGAACGTAAATTGTAAATTACTATACATCATACATGTTGAATTTTGTTAAAATAGAGAGATAACAGTTTCTGTGCCATGTGAATGCAACACATGTCAGTAAATAGCAACGTGACAGGATAGTCTTTTCGTGTATTACCTGATACATTTTTTTTTAATTTGGTCATTTGTTGACATTTGGTTGACGTGTTAAACTAATAAAGAGACTGTGTGGAAAATGTAGGTCTGTGTATCTTGTTCCTCCATTGAAAAAAAACAATGGTTGGAGGTTCTTGCAAATGTTGTTGTTATTGTTGTTGTTGTTGCTGTTGTTGTGTTGTGTTGTGTTGTTGATATAGCCGATGTTTAATATTCTTATTAAACGTTTTACGGACCTTCCTTATTTGTATGTGTGATATGGTTGTTTTCTCTCTCAAAATAAAGCTCATTGGTAAAGTTTTCTATTACCGAAAAAACACCAAACGGTCGATTCATGTGTCCTTTTCTTTACACATACAGACCGAAAAAAATGACAAACATACGGACAGATAATCAGAGACAGACAGACGCATGCACGCACACACACGCACGCACGCACACGCACGCACGCGCGCACACACATGTCCACACACACACACACACCATCTTTCTCACCCACACACTCACTCTTTATCTCTCTCTCGCTCTCTCTCTCGCTCTCTCTCTCTCTCTCTCTCTCTCTCTCTCTCTCTCTCTCTCTCTCTCTCTCTCTCTCTCTCTCGGGGGTGCGTGATACACGTTCCCGTGTACTGCAGCGGCGTGCAGTAGCTCTGACAAATTAGTCAAATTGGTGAAGTACCACGTCATTTCATGAGTCAAATTTTGGTAACGAACTGTGTGAGTGACCATGCCAGCCGTTCCACTGAACTTTAGGGCAAAATGTGGCTGTTTTGTGGCAACATTCATCGCCTTCATGCATCGTCGGGCCATGAACAAGGTCAAGATACGGACATTGAAACTCCATTCTCTGTGTGCCGGTGTAATAGTGGGTTTGCTCCTGGCGCAGATTTTCTACTGCAATCTCCTACAACTGTGTGGCGACGTTGAACTGAACCCTGGCCCTCCCAAGCCGATACCACAGGACCAGATGCGCCAGACAAGGCTGACGAGTAAGAGTGGTGAGTCTGGCGGCGGGTGGAGAGAGAGTATGGACAAAAGTAACAGCGAACCTACCTTGAAAGATGTGATGGACAGACTGGCGTCAATGGATTCGAACTTTGACAAAAAACTGGCCACTATGGATACCAACCTGGAGAGAAAGCTGGACAGCCTAAAACAAGAGATGAACGCGGCCTACACTGAAACAAGAGAAGAAGTGCGTGAGTTGAGAGAGGAAGTAGGGCACCTGAGAAAAGAAAATGAAAATCTCAAGTCTAGACTCGACGACATTGAAATGAAGGCTGACGATCTTGAGTGTCGTTCCAGGCGGAACAACCTCGTCTTCTATGGACTTACACGACCTGAAAACGAAACACCCCAACAATGTGAAGACGCCGTGCAGGATCTGTTGGCAGATCCCTTGGGACTTCCTAACCCTGTTGAGTTCGACCGTGTGCACAGAACCAGCAACAAGCGTGACGCTCCAGTGGTGGCCCGATGCGTGTTCTACAAAGACCGTGTCAACATCCTGAAGAAGGCCAGAGAAAAGCTGAAGGGCTCTGACGTTTTTGTGGCCGAAGACTTCTCTGCACGTGTGCGTGACATTCGAAAGAAACTGAACCAACATCGCCGTGCTGCCAAGGATAGTGGTAAACGTGCTACCATGGTCTATGACCACCTTCTGATCGACGGTAAGAAGTACGTGCTCGATGGTGAGGACTCTATCAAAGAAGTGGCCAACGCGCATGCTATTAAAAGATAGAGATGTGGCCGGCCCCTGTTTACATCGGACAGTATTTTGACTAGGGGGGCAAAATGTAAACGTACACCGGGTGGGACTGTGGACATTGTTTACGACGAAGCGTGTAGTGACACGGGCGAAGTGATTTCGGCACGTGCCGCATCCCAGTGTGACGATAATAGGCCTATGCCTACCTGTAACCGTGGCGTGAACTGTGATCGTTCAGAGACAGTGCGCAGTGTGGGGTCATGTAGTGCACTTGGTGACGTAGCAGACAGTACACAGCATTCTCCCTCCTCCCCTCTCCCCTCCCCTAGTGATTTGGGTGCGTCCGATGTGTACAGAAAAGACACACTTGATGAGAGTGACGATTCTTCTGATTGTCTTGTTTCTGATGTAAATAAAAAAGAAAATAACCTTACTTTTCTTCATTGGAATGTTGGCGGTTTGTTGCCAAAATTAAAAGATTTCAATTTTGTACAGTACGTTTCTTCTTTTGATATAATTTGTTTAGTTGAAACATTTGTAAAACAATTCAACTCTTCTTTGTTTTCTTCTCATACTGCTTTTGTCAAACCGTCCTCGGATTTGGGCAGACAAGGGAGAGAATCTGGCGGTGTTATTTGTTTGATTCGCTCGACCCTCTTGCAGTATGTGCGTGCAGTGGAGGAGGATGATAGTGGTGGAGGGAATTTTTTGTCATTCGTTCTTGATAAACACTTTTTCGGTTTTTCAACTGATGTTTTGTTTGTTTGTGCTTATGTTCCACCTGAAAATTCTCGGTTCTACTCTGTGTTTGGTATTGATAATGGCATAAACTTATTAGAAGATTACTTGGTTGACTGTTTGTGTAAAGTTGGTGAGTTACCTGTTCTTCTATGCGGTGACTTAAATGGTAGAACAGCAAAAGTGTTCCCGGACTGTTTTGATGAAGATGTGATTTTTGATTGTTCTATGAAATCTGGTGTTGGATCATTTGTAAGAAATTCGCAAGATGGAGTTATGAATCAATATGGGAAGTGTCTTTTGAACATGTGCAGTTCACTTGGATTATGCATTATGAATGGTGTATGTAATGGCGACCTTCAGGGTTGTTACACATTCATCTCTGAATTTGGAAACAGTGTGAATGACTACTTCCTTGCTTCCTATGATTTGTTTGATTCCATTGTTAAATTTTGCAGCCTTTATGTCTCTGACAATATTGATTCACAACACATGCCACTTGAATTAACTATCACTCAACAAAACAACCTTTATTCACATGCTACAAAGGTTAAGAAAAAAGAAGTTTTGCAAAAATTTGTTTGGAACTCTGATCATGAACATCAGTACAAAGATGCAATTAATTCTGATGTGTTTCGGCAACAGTTACGACTGGCAAGCGAAATGATTGATATTAATGTAAATGATGCTTTGACTTTGTTTATAAATTCAGTTAAAGATTGTGCAACTTGTATGAAGAAAACTATTATCTTGTCAGATGAACCACGTAAATTCAAATGGTTTGATCGTGAATGTGTGCTTGAAAGAAGACGTGTCAGAAAGTTGCTGAGAAAATGTAGGAATTCATTAGAAAATGTGGATAGGGATGAGTATTGTAGGAATTCATTAGAAAATGTGGATAGGGATGAGTATTGTAAAGCCAGGCGTGAATATAAAAACCTTGTGCATAGAAAAAAGAAACAGTACAATGACAGTTTGTATACAGAACTTGTAGGTGCTGTAAGTGATCAGAGAGAATTTTGGAGGAAAATTAAAAATGTTTCTTGTAAAAAGGTCCAGCAGCAAAACAATATTTCTGTTGATGATTGGTACCAGCACTTTCATAGCATTTTAGAAAAAGATGAGATTGAAGATGATGAGCATGCTGATGTTAATGACGTGAATAATGAATATGAAGAAATGCTGGATAGACCCATTACCAAAGAAGAAGTGTTGATTGCTATCAGAAAACTGAAATCGGGCAAAGCTGCAGGACCTGATGGTTTAATTGGGGAATTTTTTAAAGCAGCTAGCGAAGATGTGGTGTTGTTTTTAGTGAAACTGTTTAACGCTTTGTTTGATGAGGGAATCTATCCACAGAACTGGTACGATTCAGTTATTGTACCGTTATTTAAGAAAGGAGATAGAAATGATACTAACAACTATAGGGGAATTTCATTGTGTGATATATGTAGTAAATTGTATGGTACTGTTGTTAATAATAGACTTAAAGAGTGGACTGAATTACATAATATTACAGGTGAATGTCAGGCTGGTTTCAAACAAAATTATTCTACTGTTGACCATATCTTCACTCTGCTTGCTGCTGTACAGAAACAATTTTCTAATAATCGCAAACTTTATGTAGCTTTCATTGATTTTGAGAAATGTTTTGACAGTATCTCACGCAGACTGCTCTGGCCAATTTTGATTAAAAATGGTATAAAGGGAAAGTTGTATAGATGTATTAAAAGTATGTATGCAATGGTCAAGGCTAAAATACGATGTGGTGCTCAACTAACAGATTTCATTAACTGTACAAAAGGTGTGAAGCAAGGAGACGTGTGCAGTCCAATTTTATTCGCTCTATTTATAAATGAGCTGGCATTGGAAATCATTGATAATGGTAGGCATGGTATTACTTTAAACCCTGACATTGTTGAATTGTTCATTCTACTGTTTGCCGATGATATTACTTTGCTGTCTGAAACTGTTGTTGGTCTGCAGTCACAACTACATAGTCTATATTTTGCTTCACAGCGCCTTGAGCTTAAAGTAAACATGGGGAAAAGTAACATCGTGGTTTTTCGTAAAGGTGGATATCTAGCTGCTCGTGAAGTTTGGTATTTTGGTGGGCAAAGAATGGAGGTAGTAAATGCATACAAGTATTTAGGTATTTATTTTTCTACCAAATTAAGCTTTAATTTTGCTTGTCAAGATCTAGTTGCCAGAGCAAAACGTGCAGTACTGTGTATTATGAGTAATTTGTATAAATTCGATAGATTGTCTTTGGATGTTTTTATCAAGCTTTTTGACTCACAAGTTCAACCTATTGTTCAGTATGGTGCCGAGGTATGGGGTCTGATGCAGGCAGCAACAGTAGAAAAGGTGCATTTGTTTGCTTTAAAACGTTTTTTAGGTGTTGACAGGCGTACTCCTAATGATCTTGTATATGGTGAATTTGGACGTTATCCCATTTACTTAAATTCATATGTACGTTGCATAAGATACTGGCTGAAACTGACAAGAATGGATGACAGTAGATTACCTCGTAAAGCATATAAGATGTTGTTTTCTCTAGATAGCAGAGGTAAATCTACTTGGGCATCACAGGTACGGTTGTGCCTGTGTCGATATGGTTTTCAGTATGTATGGATTAACCAAGGTGTAGCCTGTATTAATTCGTTTTTGGCATGTTTTAAGCAACGCATTATTGACTGCCGGTGGCAAGAGTGGGATAATCATATTCAGACTAGCGACCGGTTTGCATTGTACCGTACCTTTAAGACAACAAATCTTGTAGAAACATACTTGTCAATTCCAGTAAACAGACACATTTTAAATGTTTTGGTTAAATTTAGATTGGGTATTTCCAGACTTGCTTTACATACAGAAAGGTATAAAGCTGTAAGTGAAAATAATTTGGTCTGTCGTTTGTGTCAATCTAGTACTGAAGATGAATTGCATTTTGTTTTATGCTGCCCTGCACTGGAAAATCTAAGACGTCAATTTATTCCAGCAAAATTTTGTAGATGTCCTTCGAACTTCAAACTTGCACTGTTGTTGTCTGTGAAAAATGAAACTATACTTTGCAATGTAGCTAAGTTCTTGTATTTTTCATTTAAATGTTTAGAAAACGCTGTTTAAGCATTAGTATTTTATGATTATACATTGTCTTTTCTTCTGTTCACTTGAAACGACGCGTGTGTGGATTGCTGCTGCACACACGCTCTACTTTTGTGTAACCAGCCCCCTTCCGAAAGGGGCTAAGGCCTTAAAGGAATAAAATCTTGTTCTTGTTCTTGTTCTTGTTCTTGTTCTCTCTCTCTCTCTCTCTCTCTCTCTCTCTCTCTCTCTCAATCTCTCTCTCCCTCTCTCTCTCCTTCGTATATATCAAGATCCCACCCCCCACCCCTCAAACTCCTAATTGATTTACCAATAAGTCAGTCTATCAAGATCTGTTAACCACTCCCACACAAACAGCTTCACACAAACCTCTTTTCCAGTAAAGAACTCCAACAAAGACAGAAAGACCAGTGATAACCAGAAGGACAAATCCCACAGAACCACCAAGTATGAAGATTCCGCGATGACTGGACAAGTCAAAATTGTCCAGCTTGGTGCTGGTGTAGTGTGGATCCGTTTGAATAAAAGTTGTATCTGCAAATGATGAATGAATCAATCAATAATTCGATGGATCAATCGCTTAAACAACGAATACATGAATACAGCCTTGATAATATTTGATCGTATAATTACATACGATGATGTCCGTGTGTGGGTTACCTACAGCTAAACAGTCCTAATTCGTTTAAAATTAACATTGAAGATGTAAGCACTGGTGCGTGTTAACTCACTGATCCTAAAATATGACTGCTGCTTGCTCGACAATGGCGTCAGGTGTTCATGACGACTTTTGGAAATAAGAATAACAGAACACTTCGGTGACAAAAACAAAGAAAATCGATTTCACCTTCTTTGATAATACTTGTCTAGGTTGCCAAACCGGATTAACTGCAGCGAAAATGATTTGGACAGGTCCACGAAGCAAGTGCAGAGATGATGTTGCACAATACACTCCATCTCTATGGTCACACATGTTAAGCTCTGTTCGTCCTTGATCGACAATCCCGGTTCTCTTGATCGTTATTTCAATCAAGAAAATAGCAGGACATCATACAACTATGACATTTTGTGTACTTTCATGTTCCAATGCCTCTTAAATCAGGATGCGCACGGGACGCCATGTTGACATGATAGTGCGTCTTCCTTTTTACATTCGGTCAAGTATTGACTGAAAGCTTTAACGACGGCGGACGGTGCGGTCTGTCTCTCTAGGTATTTGTGTGTGCGTGTGTGTGCAAAACGTTTCTAAAAAACTATTTAATGGAAGTGAAAGAAAATGAGGGCATTTGCTTTTTACTTTTTCCACCGATGTTTTTATAGTGCCTTTTGAGGACGTCACATTTGTACGTTTGAAAAAACACACGATGAAACAGATGTGTCTTCACTCATTCTCTCTGAATTACACCCTTTCTTTCTGTCAATACATCTCCGAGGAAGGAGAGTGAAAACCGGACAGTAAAGCATCGAGTTCGATTGAGTGAAAGATTAGCCACGCTTAGGTGTTCTTCTTGCGTTTTTGTTGATAATGTTCGTATAGGTAAGTGTTTACATTCACAATTACCTCCTGGGGTTGATCTGACCAGTGTTAACCTAGAAGAAGTGGATGCAGGAGGTGTTTTTGTTGAGCTTAATTCCTCCGTTGACATTTGTAGACCTGATTCAGAGGTTTGAAGCCCTGGTACAAATCAATGAATAAACACAGATAAACACACACACACACACACACACACACACACACACACACCACACACACACTCACCACACACCACACACACACTCACCACACACACACACACACACACCACACACACACACCACACACACACAACACACACACACCACACACACACACCACACACACACACACCACACACACACACACACACACACACCACACACACAACACACACACACACATACACCACACACACACACAACACACACACACACACACACACACACGCGCGCGCGGGCGCGCACGCCCACATGCAAACACACACACGCGCGCGCGCGCCCACATGCACACACACACACACAAACACACACACACACACACACACACACACACACATACACAACACACACACACACACACACCGCAAAAAAAGAGTAATTCAGCAACATATAATATGTTCTTCTTCCTTCATAGATTGAAACTCCTACGTTCACTCATGTTTTTGTGCACGAAAGTGTTTTTACCTTGAGTGATTTGACGTGTACGTAACGTATGACCGTTTTTACCCCGCAATTAAGGCAACCATACGTTGATTTCGGAGGATGAATGCTTGGTAAGTTTGTGTTTCTAGAACCCACCGAACTCTAACATGGAATACATGGTTTGTTGTTTTCGTGTGTACCAGGCCTTGTGCTTGCGTGCACTATGCAAACGAAGGGAATAAAGGGTACTAGCGGGTTTGCACATAAGTTGACCTGGAAAAAATATCGGACACCCTCCACCCCGTTTGCGCGAGATGCCGTTTTGCCGCTATCCCATTTTGCCCCCATTCCTACTTCGCGACATCCTATTTTCGCATCGTTCTACTAGCCAAGCATCACTTTACTATTGCATCATTCAACTAGAGAGATATTCTGTTTGCGCGACATCCAATGTTGGCGCCATCCCATGAGTACGTCGTGCAAGACGAACGTTCACCGCGAAATTTAAACCAGGCAGCAAAATTATCGTACGAGATTTTTACTGGGAGTAAACATTTGGGGTGTAAAACGTCGTTTAATTAAGGAGTAATTTGTTCGTTCCTTGGGGAGTTCTTTTCTCGTACGACAGGTGTAGTCGGAATAAAAAATATCACCCCAGGCAGATACCACAATTTTGGTCACAGCATGTTAAATTTGAATTGCAGGGACCAATTACGAACAATTCACAGGTATTTTATCTGCCAGTTAATTCCCCCCTTCATTGGCTCTGTCAATGCCCGTTTTGTAACCGCTTGCTTCCCTCTATATAATGAACCGCCCATTGAGCGTTGTCGTCCCGAACTAAATCCTTCAAATCTCAACAACAAAATTGCATTCCGGGTAGGGAAATCTTTTCCTGCGATGACGTCACCGCCTTTCAGCGATTGGTGAATGCATTTCGAAGCCAGACTACAACATAATGTAGGTCACCATTGAAATTAACGCTTCTTGAGATTGCTTTCCAAATGTATAGGGTCAGTTATTAACTTAACTTGCCTAGAACAGTGAGATAAGTAGAGGTTACATGCCGAGTCTCAGTGATTATTAAAAATAATGGTCGAAGTTAGCGGATCATGAAAAATGCGAGCTTCAGCGAGCTTTTTCATGACCGCGAACTGAGACCATTATTTTAACAAGTCGCGTAAGGCGAAAATACAATATTTAGTCAAGTAGCTGTCGAACTCACAGAATGAAACTGAACGCAATGCTATTTTTCAGCAAGACCGTATACTCGTAGCATCGTCAAATTGACAAGAAGAGCGGGGTAGTAGTTGCGCTAAGAAGGATAGCACGCGTTTCTGTACCTCTCTTTGTTTTAACTTTCTGAGCGTGTTTTTAATCCAAACATATCATATCTATATGTTTTTGGAATCAGGAACCGACAAGGAATAAGATGAAAGTGTTTTTAAATTGATTTGGACAATTTAATTTTGATAATAATTTTTATATATTTAATTTTCAGAGCTTGTTTTTAATCCGAATATAACATATTTATATGTTTTTGGAATCAGCAAATGATGGAGAATAAGATAAACGTAAATTTGGATCGTTTTATACATTTTTATTTTTTTTTACAATTTTCAGATTTTTAATGACCAAAGTCATTAATTAATTTTTAAGCCACCAAGCTGAAATGCAATACCGAAGTCCGGGCTTCGTCGAAGATTACTTGACCAAAATTTCAACCAATTTGGTTAAAAAATGAGGGCGTGACAGTGCCGCCTCAACTTGTACGAAAAGCCGGATATGACGTCATTAAAGACATTTATCAAAAAAATGAAAAAAACGTTCGGGGATTTCATACCCAGGAACTCTCATGTCAAATTTCATAAAGATCGGTCCAGTAGTTTAGTCTGAATCGCTCTACACACACACACAGACACACAGACACACGCACATACACCACGACCCTCGTTTCGATTCCCCCTCGATGTTAAAATATTTAGTCAAAACTTGACTAAATATAATAATCACTGAGACGAGGTATGTAACCTCTTTATTCCTCCTTTCTTCAGTTATTCAAAGAAAAGAGGAGTTTTTGTGCGAAAGTTTGATCGAATCCAAATCACTCATCCAGTCTACCTGCGCAGGCGATTGAATAATGCGCGGTTGTATAGTTCAGGGAAAATCAATCAATTCTGTTAACACTTCTTGTCAGTTTCCCTGTTTTGGACTAAAATCAAGTACACAGTTATGTTGTTATTCTGCTATGGCGGTAAAGGCAGATAGTGTGTGTTCTGTTCATGGTTTGGTATCGCTTAGGAAATGTTCTTTCTTCGAATGGGACAAGCAGACGAACTTTTGCACCCGTGTTCCAACGTTAAAAACTGTATGAAGTTCAGTTTTCTGGGACAAAATAGTGTATGAAACCGCTGTATGTTCTTCAAATTGATGCGATGTGTGCATTTGGTTGCGTGTGATCTGTTTATAAAATGAAATAGTGTCGAAAACTAACCGTCTTGTTGTGCGAGAGTTACTTGCCTTGGGAGTTTGCGTGCACTCATGAGAGATCATAAGCGAGTTTCTCTTCGCTGATCATTAGATTTGGATTTAGAAAACAACCAAACTCATGGATTCTATATGGAGATTAATGTGTTCAAGCAAATGCAGTATGTTTGTATTGTTTGGTCTACAGATGTATATTTCGTATATTGGAGCGTTCGGAACTTTTCAATCGCTAAAGTAGTTCCCTCAAAGTCTAGCTCATCAACCTGTGAGCTATCGAGGATTCAGGCCCGTTGTTGGGTAAGTGATTTTGGTTGTTGGGTAAGTTACCGAAAAATAACTAGCCCTACAAGTTTACAGAGAGAAAGAAGCAGAGGGGGGAATAAGTATAAGTTACACCTCCGTCCATCCATGGTATCGCGTGATATTTTGTCGAGACTGGGTCAATGAATATGATAATAATAATAATAACGATTACTTATAATTATAGCGCGTAAACCTCGTGGTGACGAGCCCAGAGCGCTTTACACTTACACAATCATAATATTCTTTCACCCCGTCGAGACAAAATACCACGCGGTACCATGATTCGGAGCTATAAAGTATATATGGCATGACAAAAGTAAGGAGAATTTGTCAACTCATGGTATGTGGAAACAAAGCATGGGAAATTCACCATTGGCAGAATAACCCACGCAAGCCCAGAAGTTCTAGAACTATATTTGTGTCAGTCTTGGCAAGGCCAGTTTTGTCCAGTTCCGAAAAAGACATCACCCCGTCGAAATACCACGCGATTCCATGGATGAATCAGAGGTGTAACGGAATATATGTGACGCATCAAAGCTATTTTTTTTTTGAAATGTCTTCACAACGAACAGATAATTTATAACGACACAATTGTCATCACAAGACAGGTACTATACTAAACGGCAACCCAAAAGAGTGTTTCAGCCGTTTCAACACACGGGTTTATAGCTACTACTTTCGAGTTGCGTGTTCCGCAGTCTAAAATGACACCGGAAGCTAAAAACAATTGTCGCGCATACTGTCATGACGTCATGACAAAGTTACACGCAAAACGAAAAAGACTCTGACGTCATTTGTTTTTGGTTCGGTGGGTTCCCTCTTGAGTCCCCAAAACGTCTTTGTTCTCTGTTGGCATTGCAGCTGTGAAATAATCAGTCTTGTGTCTCAGTCGTGTAGGTGCAGAGTTTGCTTCTGCAATCGTTGTGTTCGTGTTGATGACGGCTTCGTGAGACAAATCAGCGAATCTATCGTGTAGAAGAGATTTATGTACAAAACACCGACAACAGGAGGCATTGATGCGTTTGCAGTTTCTAAAGGCTGAAATAAACTGCATGTGGTTAATTTCATCCGTTTAATGCTTGTCAAAACGAGCCATAAGGCTTTAGAATAAAAGATTCCACGCATTGCTTGGCCATCTGATCACAGATGAGGTCGCAGTTTGTAGGTTGAATCTATGAATCGGCACGACCAGAGATAGATCTGCATTTCTGGTACGACCTTCCAGATTATCAACAGCGGGTTCATGGTCGGAATCAACAGGTCAAATTTCCGTGGCTCCCAATCATTTCATAACAGATTTCCTTGTTACATTTAGTCAAGTTTTGACAAAATGTTTTAACATAGAGGGGGAATCGAGACGAGGGTCGTGGTGTATGTGCTTATGTGTGTGTGTGTGTGTGTGTGTCTGTCTGTGTGTGTGTGTGTGTGTGTGTGTGTGTGTGTGTGTGTGTCTGTGTGTGTGTGTAGAGCGATTCAGACTAAACTACTGGACCGATCTTTATGAAATTTGACATGAGAGTTCCTGGGAATGATATCCCCGGACATTTTTTTATTTTTTTCGATAAATGTCTTTGATGACGTCATATCCGGCTTTTTGTAAAAGTTGAGGCGGAACTGTCACACCCTCATTTTTTAATCAAATTGATTGAAAGTTTGGCCAAGCAATCTTCGACGAAGGCCGGATTTCGATATTGCATTTCAGTTTGGTGGCTTAAAAATTAATTAATGACTTTGGTCATTAAAACTCTGAAAATTGTAAAAAAAAAAAAAAATTATAAAACGATCAAAATTTACGTTTATCTTATTCTTCATCATTTTCTGATTCCAAAAACATATAAATATGTTATATTTGGATTAAAAACAAGCTCTGAAAATTAAAAATATAAACATTATGATCAAAATTAAATTTTCGAAATCGTTTTAAAAGCTATTTCATCTTATTCCTTGTCGGTTCCTGATTCCAAAAACATATAGATATGATATGTTTGGATTAAAAACACGCTCAGAAAGTTAAAACGAAGAGAGGTACAGTAAAGCGTGCTATGAAGCACAGCGCAACCGCTACCGCGCCAAACAGGCTCGTCACTTTCACTGCCTTTTGCACTAGCGGCGGACTACGTTCAGTTTCATTCTGTGAGTTCCACAGCTTGACTAAATGTAGTAATTTCGCCTTACGCGACTTGTTCTTGTTTCTGCGGCTGCGCAAGTTATTTGCCTAGGTCATGGCCGAACTTTAGGCCTGCGGAGAAATATCGCTGGATATTTTCTGACTAGAATAACAGAGACAAAGAAGGGAAGTCATGCTATATAGAGAATGTACAGAACACAAAATTACGAACGGAGAGACTTTTTAACTCGAGTGGAGTCAAAACTGATCACCACGCTTGAGAACTCAAGTGTAATATTTCAATTTAGAATCTCTCTTGCGAAACGTGATCCAGTTTAGCTCAGTTGGTAAGGCGACCGATCTCTACAGTGGTGGTCACGAGTTCAAAGCTTTTCATTGGCAAGGTTTTTATTCTTTTTTACATTTAGTCAAGTTTTGACTAAATGTTTAAACATAGAGGGGTAATCGAAACGAGGGTCGTGGTGTGTGTGTGTGTGTGTGTGTGTGTGAATAGAATAGAATAGAATAGAATAATAGAATAGAATAATGTTTATTGTCATGAACCAGTAAAGTTATTGACACAACAAACAACAAATAATAATAATGCATTATACAATGCTAAAACAATCCGTAACAA
The DNA here is from genome assembly GCF_037325665.1 of Littorina saxatilis. Lineage (NCBI taxonomy): Eukaryota > Metazoa > Mollusca > Gastropoda > Littorinimorpha > Littorinidae > Littorina > Littorina saxatilis. Next base: position 39,237 of record NW_027127096.1, read on the forward strand.
ATTTGCCAAGACGAACTTGAACTTCGTCTTCTAAAAATAAGTTACTTGGATTTTTGTTAGCATATTTCATATTGATATGTGAAGCATCTTCTTTAAATTCATCCCTTAATTTAACATATTTATTGCATTTATCTAGAAAATGTATTTCATCTTCTATGACATTGCATTCAATACAAAGACGATTTTCTTTAGGGATATTCTGATGTCTTCCACTTTCAATTTTTAGACAATGTGTGCTAGTCCTTAATCTGCTTAACATCTTTCTGTGTTTATTATTCTTAATTTGTATTAAGTATGACTGCATTTCGTAAGATTTACTGATCATAGAATAAAACTTAAGTCTGGAATATGTATCTGATTTTTCTTTTGTCCAGTATCTTATATATTCCTCTTGTTGTTTTTTGTCAATGGCAAACTTTAATTTGTGTACATTTAATGTAGATTGGTTATGCCAAACGTGACTAAAACCTAAGTTACAAAGAGATTGTCTAACAAATTGTAGCCATGGCGTTTCTGTCGGATGGAGCAACATTGAGTCATATAATTGATGTATATACGAATCTTGTTTGGAGTCTAGAATATGCGCCCAGAATGCTATTGTTTGTGATAACATTTTTAATCCTAAAGGGAACCTTCCTAATTCCCCCAGTACAGGTATCCACATAGCTTTTCTATGAACTCCAAGAAGGAATCGACAAAATTTGATATGAACAAATTCATGAGGAGTTTTGCTAGATAAACATGATCCAAAGAAATGATCAGTATTTGTTTGTTTTATTTTATTATTAAACGTAAACGGATACCAGATTTCAGCGCCATATGTTAATATCGGATTTACAAGTGAATCAAATAAATGTATCATTGTGTCTATTTGCACGTTTTGATTGCTGAAAATTCTGCGGAGGGAATGTGCTGCTTTATTACCTTGTTTACTTAAATGATCTTGAGCTGTATCAAAATTTCCATTCTTGTTGAATATGACCCCTAAATATTTATATTGATCTGTTACTTTGATTACATCAGTTCCACATTTAAATATTGTGTGCATTTTTGGATTTATATGACAAAATACTATAATTTTTGTTTTTTCTATGTTAATTTTCAAACCCCACTGTAGGCAATAGTTATTTAGATAATCTAACTTATTTTGTAATCCTATTTTTGATTTTGAAAGAAGTACTAGATCATCTGCATACAGTAGACACGATATTTTTGTATTCTGGTTAATGTATGGCGAATCAACGTCAGGCATTCCATCTGTTATATCATTAATGAAAATATTAAAAAGAGTTGGGCTTAATGTATTTCCTTGATGTACTCCTTTTTTAACCAATACATCTGGTGAATATCCACCTTGCATTTGTGTGCATATCTTTGTATTAATATACATGTTTTTGATTATATTGTAGCATTTACCTCCTATGCCAGTTTTGTATATCTTAAGTAAAAGTGCATCATGCCAAACGTTATCAAAAGCTTTTTGAAAATCTACGAAACATCCATATAATCTACCATTTTTAGTATTGATAATATCGTCTACAATTTTCTTCAGAATGAATATTTGATCCATCGTTCGGTATCCTTTTCGAAACCCAGCTTTTATCAAAATATTCTTTTTTTCTAAAAAGTTGTTGATTCTTGAATTTATGATTTTACAAAACAATTTTCCCAAATTACTACTAAGAGTGATTCCTCTATAGTTACTCGGATTCATTGGATCTCCTTTTTTATGCAATGGTACACTTATTCCAGTCTTCCATTCTGTAGGATAGTTACCACTTGTAAGAATAATGTTGAATAGATTAACTAATATTTTAGTCATATGATCTAAACTTGCTTTTATAATTTCATTGGTTATTCTATCTTTTCCGGATGACTTCTTATTTTTCAACGTTTTACATTCTTTTTTTAATTCTTTCTCTGTTATGGGGTCATCTAAAATAGGTGTATAACAATGTGTATGCATCTTCTTTAATTCCTCATTTACTATGTATTTTCTTTCATCAGAAACTTTAGTTTCTGTTCCTATCAATTTCTCTAAATGATCAATCCATTTCATTGGATTGATTGCACATTTTTTAGTTGTATTGACTTCACCCATCGTCTTTAAATCTTTTTTGTGTGTGTGTGTGTGTGTGTGTGTGTGTGTGTATGTGTGTGTGTGTGTGTGTGTGTGTGTAGAGCGATTCAGAGTAAACTACTGGACTGATCTTAATGACATTTTACATAAAGTTCCTGGGTATGATATCCCAAGACATTTTTTTTCATTTTGTCGATAAATGTCTTTGATGAAGTCATATCCGGCTTTTTGTAAAAGTTGAGGCGGAACTGTCACACCCTCATTTTTCAATCAAATTGATTGACATTTTTGTAAAGCAATCTTCGACGAAGGCCGGACTTGGGTATTGCATTTCAGTTTGGTGGCTTAAAAATTCATTAATGACTTTGGTCATTAAAAATATGAAAATTGCGATACATTTTTTTTTATATAAAACGATCCAAATGTACGTTCATCTTATTTTTCATCATTTCCTGATTCCAAAAACATACACTCTTCAAAAAAAGTTAAGGATAACTTTTTTACAAGCACGCCACACAAAACAGACAAGACCGAATTCTTTCATTTTTAAAAAATTATATAATTGAACAACCAAGGAGTAATGACAAACAAAGCAAAGATCGAACGCGGCAGCGACAATTTAGCTAGAGTGTGTCAAACGTGACAACCCTCGAAAATGGAATTCACAACAATGTGAATCAGTGTCAATAACGCGTGTGCCCTCCGTTGTGTGCCAGGCATTCAAGACATCGTTGGCGTATGGAGTGGATCAGGTTGCATATGAATGCTCTGGGAACTCCATTCCACTTCTGCTGGAGCCATTGCAGCAGTTGACCCAGATTGGCAGGAGGAGGGTGATGTTGCTGTACCCGACGACAAAGCTCGTCCCACATGTGCTCTATGGGGTTCAGGTCCGGGCTGTTGGCTGGCCACATCATCCTGTTGACCCTGGCCTGCTGGATGAAGGTGTTTACCGCTGCAGAGCGATGGGGAGGTGCGTTGTCATCCTGAAGAATCGCACGAGGGCCGATCGCTTGGAGGGCTGGGACGACCAGGGGTTGCAGGATCTCATTCTGGTAGCGGACACCGGTCAAGTTGCCCACTACATGGTACAGAGGTGTCCTTAGACGTGTGCTGATCCCTCCTCAGACCATCACAGAGCCTCCGCCAAAACGCTGTCGTTCCAGAACAGCGCCTTCTGCGAAGCGCTCTCCGCGACGCCTCCACACTCGGATGCGACCATCAGCAGGTTCCAAGCAAAAGCGGGACTCATCTGTAAACAACACCTGAGCCCACTGCTGACGTTGCCACCTCACATGTTGAGTGCACCAGGCTCGGCGTGCTGCTCGGTGATTAGCAGTCATGGTTGTTCCTCGGACTGGACGCCTTGCACGCAAGCAAAAGTTGTGTAAGCGGTTTCGGATCGTCTGACTACTAACAACAGTGTTGGTGGTAGCTTATAGGCGTTGCTTAATGTTGTTTGTCGTAGCCATTCTTTGTTGCATGGCCTGCCTCTGAATGAAGCGATCCTCTCTTTGTGTGGTGACTCTGGGCCGACCAGAACGTTGTCGCTCTTCCAGTTGCGTGGAATCTCTGTTTTAGTCTGATGATGACAGAGGGAGCCACTGCAAGCCTCTGGGCCACTTGCCTGGCAGCAACACCGTCTTGTAGCCATCCTATTGCCCTTCCTCTATTCAAATCGCTCAGTTTTCTTCGTGGGGGCATGTTGCTACTGTGCATAATTGTGTCAGTGTGTCAACCTTTAAACACTAGCTGGTGAGCGATGTTCATAGCCAGGACCCTGTTGTAGCACGTGCATCACAACCTTTTGGCCTGGTATGCGTTCCGCAAATTTCATGGGGCTATAAAAAAAAAACCACCCTTTTTCTTCCAAAATGCAGAAGCTTTTGAGAAGTCCCACAAAGGGAAATAACTCTGCCTGCCTGCCTGCCAAAACAATTTCTAGGTCAAGACTCATTGTTCATTTGTTAATTGAAACACATTAATCTTTTAATTATTATGTCGATGTTTAATTTGTTGGCAATTGTTTTTAATTAGATCCGTTTTTTCAACCGATCCTTAACTTTTTTTGAAGAGTGTATAAATGTTATATTCGGATTAAAAACAAGCCCTGAAAATTAAAAATATAAAAATTATGATCAAAATTAAATTTCCGAAATCGATTTAAAAACAATTTCATCTTATTCCTTGTCGGTTCCTGATTCCAAAAACATATAGATATGATATGTTTGGATTAAAAACACGCTCAGAAAGTTAAAACGAAGAGAGGTACAGAAAAGCGTGCTATGCAGCACAGCGAAACCACTACCGCGCTAAACAGGCTCGTCAGTTTAACTGCGTTTTGCACGAGCGGAAAACTACGGTCATTGTGAAAAAATGCAGTACGTTCAGTTTCACATCTTGACTAAATGTAGTAATTTCGCCTTACGCGACGTGTTTCTTTTTTTTCTGAATTCTTGTATTTTATTCATTTGTTTTCATTCCAAAGGTTTAGAATGATATAACCAATCGAAATGATCAAACAGTTGCATAACTATTGAGTACACACATATCTCTTGCACAATGCCGGGAAAGCAGGGTAACTCTCGACAAAAAAACATCAGTTAGACGCAGAACAAAAGGGACTAAAGAGAGTAAGGATCTTAAGTATGAGGTATCTCGGGTATCATTGAGTAAGTTATATACAGTTCTCTTATCTGGCTGTATTATAAATGTTTGTCTGGGTCGAAGTACAGTAATTGTTTTATTTTGTCATAAATCAAATGTACCTACCATTATTGTGTGAGTTTTTAAAATAGTATTTCCTGGCTACTCTCATACCTTCAAAATCACGTTGCAAAAACAACCACTGACAGACGACAAGTGTAAACGTTTGGGACAAAAAAGGCACGGCCTTCACTGTTACTATGTCATATGTTGTCACGCTCCGTTGTTTAGTTCCGATGAAGCAAATTGTTGCGCAACGTTTAAAGTATGAATTTCCGGTTCGCCGTACTAGATTATACTATACTTTTGGCACACCCTGTTGCAACATTAACAAGAACAAGTCGCGTAAGGCGAAAATACAATATTTAGTCAAGTAGCTGTCGAACTCACAGAATGAAACTGAACGCAATGCAACGCAGCAAGACCGTATACTCGTGGTCCACCGCTCACGGCATAGGCAGTGAAATTGACAAGAAGAGCGGGGTAGTGGTTACGCTATGCTGCATAGCACGCTTTTCTGTACCTCTCTTCGTTTTAACTTTCTGAGCGTGTTTTTAATCCAAACATATCATATCTATATATTTTTGGAATCAGGAACCGACAAGGAATAAGATGAAAGTGTTTTTAAATTGATTTCGAAAAAAAATTTTGATAATAATTTTTATATATTTAATTTTCAGAGCTTGTTTTTAATCCGAATATAACATATTTATATGTTTTTGGAATCAGCAAATGATGGAAAATAAGATAAACGTAAATTTGGATCGTTTTATACATTTTTATTTTTTTTTACAATTTTCAGATTTTTAATGACCAAAGTCATTAATTAATTTTTAAGCCACCAAGCTGAAATGCAATACCGAACCCCGGGCTTCGTCGAAGAGTACTTGACCAAAATTTCAACCAATTTGGTTGAAAAATGAGGGCGTGACAGTGCCGCCTCAACTTTCACGAAAAGCCGGATATGACGTCATCAAAGACATTTATCAAAAAAATGAAAAAAACGTTCGGGGATTTCATACCCAGGAACTCTCATGTCAAATTTCATAAAGATCGGTCCAGTAGTTTAGTCTGAATCGCTCTACACACACACACACACAGACAGACAGACACACGCACATACACCACGACCCTCGTTTCGATTCCCCCTCGATGTTAAAATATTTAGTCAAAACTTGACTAAATATAACAAGTCGCGTAAGGCGAAAATACAATATTTAGTCAAGTAGCTGCCATTTTTCAGCAAGACCGTATACTCGTAGCATCGTCAGTCCACCGCTCATGGCAAAGGCAGTGAAATTGACAAGAAGAGCGGGGTAGTAGTTGCGCTAAGAAGGATAGCACGCTTTTCTGTACCTCTCTTTGTTTTAACTTTCTGAGCGTGTTTTTAATCCAAACATATCATATCTATATGTTTTTGGAATCAGGAACCGACAAGGAATAAGATGAAAGTGTTTTTAAATTGATTTCGACAATTTAATTTTGATAATAATTTTTATATATTTAATTTTCAGAGCTTGTTTTTAATCCGAATATAACATATTTATATGTTTTTGGAATTAGCAAATGATGGAGAATAAGATAAACGTAAATTTGGATCGTTTTATAAATTTTTATTTTTTTTTACAATTTTCAGATGTTTAATGACCAAAGTCATTAATTAATTTTTAAGCCACCAAGCTGAAATGCAATACCGAACCCCGGGCTTCGTCGAAGATTACTTGACCAAAATTTCAACCAATTTGGTTGAAAAATGAGGGCGTGACAGTGCCGCCTCAACTTTCACGAAAAGCCGGATATGACGTCATCAAAGACATTTATCAAAAAAATGAAAAAAACGTATGGGGATTTCATACCCAGGAACTCTCATGTCAAATTTCATAACGATCGGTCCAGTAGTTTAGTCTGAATCGCTCTACACACACACACACACACAGACACACAGACACACAGACACACACACACACGCACATACACCACGACCCTCGTTTCGATTCCCCCTCGATGTTAAAATATTTAGTCAAAACTTGACTAAATATAAAAAGGGAAACAAGAACGCTGAGGCATGAGTAACCATTCAGTCAATGATAGCACAAAAATACGTCCGGTTCACTCTGGCCTTCTTAATAAACAGAGAGAGAGAGAGAGAGAGAGAGAGCGAGAGAGAGAGAGAGAGAGAGAGAGAGAGAGAGAGAGAGAGAGAGAGAGAGAGAGAGAGAGAGAGAAAGAAAGAGAGAGAGAGAGAGAGAGAGAGAGAGAGAGAGAGAGAGAGAGAGAGAGAGAGAGAGAGAGAGAGAGAACTGAACTGTATTAGAGCTTCCCACGGACGCTCCAGCTAGCGAGTCCGGGACCCCCACTTTGAATGTTTAGAGGGTCCTTGGACCCCGTCAGCGGAGTTTTAGAGGGTCCAAAAGTCTGTATAGGTTTCGGGCCCCTGAAATACTTGCAACAAAATTGTAATTGTAATCACGCATTGTGTTATATTACATGTCTTTTAATCGGAATATTCCAACATTCCAATTTTGTTGAAATGTCAAACTTCTTGAATGGAACACACACACACACACACACACACACACACACACACACACACACACACACACACACACACACACACACACACACACACCGGCACACACACACACACACACACATACACACATACACACACACACACACACACACACACACACACACACGTACACACGAGAGAGAGAGAGAAAAACGGACGGACGGAAATTCGGACAGAAACAAAGAGAAATAGAAACCCGAAGAACGTTTGAAAAAAGCCCTTGAATGCTACATTGTCACTATTCTTGCAACAAATCGTCACCAGGTGACACCATAATCTTCTACTTATTAGTAAAGGCTTCTTTTGCTTGTACCAGACTCCATATGCCGTTAATTTATCCATTAACCGATCTTTGATGCTAACGGTTTGATGCATACTTTCTATCCAAATAATTAATACATTTTGAGCATATTTTCAAACGTCATATACAGTAACACTTTTTTCAAAATCAGAACATGATGAGGAATTGGCAAAAGTAAATTTCGTCATTTTAAGCACATTTTGTCAATCAAACACAACAAAACGTTTTTATTATTGGATACAGGAAGTAACTGACCTAACTTTTAAATCCAAAATAATAAATTGACAGCTTGTTACACAAACATTGTTAAAACACCAACGAATTATTTCATCATCAAAACGAAGTCAGAACAGTTTGACGTTTTAAAAGTTAGAAAGGATGTATGTCAAGCAAACCGGGTGAATGAGTCGACTGGTGTGTGCAACTTGCAGCTCTTTTGAGTTGATGACGAGGAAGTGGGCTACCAAAAACTATACAACTTTGGCTTTTTTTAAATGTCGGTTGCTGTGTCTGTGTAAATTGAGTATTGCGCGCATACACACGTATTTCTGCGTTAGGGTGACAATCACATCAAATGTGTTGCATCTTATCATTGCAAAGCAGACGCATTTTTGAACCATTAGGCTACAGTTTTTGTGAAGATGCCGCCGCTCTATTTTGTGTCACTATCAGTCATTTGATCTAGGGCGCCATGAGCGCCCTTGTTGTAACGTTGTGCTGGAATTGTATTTTAGATTCAGAGATGAACAATAACATGCTTCTGCAGATATAGAGTAGGATTGAAAGCGCAAAGAATTCTAAACTGATCAAGTATGAAAAAGTGGGTCACACGGAGCCCCGATGGCTCAAGAGTTGAATAAACCACGAAAACGGGGGTGTGGTTTACGCGTGCTAAATAGTAATTCAATTGATCTGTAAGTTTCATTTACTGTTGTTGAATGCTATAGTCTTTCGGATGAGACGAAAACCCGAGGTCCCTTCGTGTACACTACATTGGGGTGTGCACGTTAAAGATCCCACGATTGACAAATGGGTCTTTCATGGCAAAATTGTATAGGCATGGATAAAAATGTCCACCAAATACCCGTTTGACTTGGAATAAAGGCCGTGAAAGGTGAATGCTCGCCTAATAGGCTATTGAGGTTTACTGGCCGATGTGAATGCGTTATATATTGTGTGTAAAAAATGTCTGTTTGTCTGTCTGTCTGTAAAAAATTCCATTTCAAACGGCAAAAATTAATATGTAAGCGCCTAGGGCTATATCTAGATTAGGCGCATAAAAAATGTTCACAATAATAATAATAATATTGTGAGTGTGTACCGTAAGGTTAGTATTGCTATTTTTGTGAAGGATAGAATCGTTCTGTAAACCTCCAGTGCGGCGGAGTGGGGATTTAATGTATCAAACTGAAATGAAATAGTCCAGACCAGGTCATATTAAGTTTGTGGGACAGAAGTTTCAATCAAATTGATATCCAATAATTATGACGTCATCTATTAGCTCTATCAAAAAGACACCAGAAAATGCCCAAGCAATTGTCTATACCAATTTTCACAAAACTCCGTTCGTAGTTAATGAGAAATGCTTTGCACAACCACACAGACAGACACACATACCTTGAGAGACAAACTTACCTTCCGCCTTCCGCCTTCGTTTAAACAAAGAACAAATAACACTGCTAAGAACGTAAACAGTTTTCGCTTTTTGTGTTAGAATAAAAAAAGATCGATATATATCACGTTAAATTAAACAATTCGGGTGAAGAGAAATTAAAACATTTAGTTGATCTATCGAACTCACGGAATGAAACTGAACGCACAGCGGCATCTCACGACATAACAATGGAAAAGCTGATTCGAAATAACCGTAACGTTTAGGGTCATCAAAGGTCAATTATTGTTTTTCTACGTGGGACTGCCGACGCAAAACAATAATCATTCACAGCGTGCTCTTTAATGTTGTTTTGTAATGCTGATAAGATTAGCAGTTGTATTTGTCGGCTTGCATTACTGTGTGTGTGTGTGTGTGTGTGTGTGTGTGTGTGTGTGTGTGTATGTGTGTGTGTGTGTGTGAGAGAGAGAGAGAGAGAGAGAGAGAGAGAGAGAGAGAGAGAGAGAGAGAGAGAGAGAGAGAGAGAGAGAGAGAGAGCCAGCCACCAGAGTGAATTCCTTTTGTTGAAATGAGCGCCTGTGGACAGAGAGAGATGCCGAGAACCGTGTCGTGTCATGTACGCTCTTTATTGTGCATGCCAATCACACCGCCAGAAATCAAAATGCCAGTTCATGTCTGTTCTGGGACTTTCGGGAAGAAACTACGCCACTCTCTTTCATAACAAATGAGAATGTTGTGACATTTTTCCAGCAACCTCGAGTTAATTAAGCCAGCTACAGTTATCTAAAGGAGCTGTACTTTGGCTATCGTTCAGGGATGAAAGTGCCGACCAGCGTTTCTATTCTCGTATCTTTGGGAAAGATCTCGAAGGTTACATGTTCTTATCACACACACACACACACACACACACACACACACACACACACACACACACACACACAGTCCCAGCAGGGGCGGATCAGTTGCTTTGTAAGGGGGGGTGCACTTTGAATCGAAAGTGAATGTGATGGGCGCGAAGCGCCCGAATTTGCTAGGGGGGTCCGGAGGCATGCCCCCCGGAAAATTGTTTGGCCCAAAGAAGCAAAATGGTGCCATTTGAACTTAGAAATGGTCATAGAATCAGCTTTCCAAATTCACAATTTCCATTGATTTTTATTTTGTTTTTGCTGGAGGGGGGTGCACCTGCACCCTGTGCACCACCCCCCCCCCCTCGTCCGCCCCTGCCCAGTATGCTCCCAACCCGCCCCGTCCCAGTATTCACTGCCAAAACCAGTCAGCGACGAACTTTCGATCTATAGATTACTTCCCTTTGTTACTCAAGTTGATCTCGATCTATAGACTCACACGCCGTTATTGTCTTCAATTCACAAACAAAGCTCATGAAAGTCAAAACAAACTACGGTTTTAAACCTTGCACAACAATTGATAAATTGATACATCACTTCAGATGCATAAATATTGGAACAACTCTTACCTTTAGCACAGCTACGAGTGTTCGTATATCATCGTAACCAGATCTAGCAGACGATAAATCAAACTTCAAACCGTCTGCTAGTGGTGACGGTACCTCGCAACGGGACAACCAGTGCATAGATATCCTTCCGCAAGGATTCTGTGTAGCTTAGTGCAAAAGAAGTTCGCTGCAAAATCCTTTTCATTGAAATAACAGGACAAACAACGATATCATCGCAACAGGAAAAGGGGGAAACCAAGAGATGTGACAGTTTTTATTGGACAGATTACAAAAAACTGTGGACGTTATTTGCTTTGACCTTGCGTTTTACACGCGTGTAACGAAGTGTGCTAAAGTAGTGTCAGCCAAAAACAGTCGTGCGTTTGTAATGAGTGGGTCTGTGTTATGCAAATGAAACTCGGGCTGCTGTGAAACCACACTTACTAAGTCTGACCACATTAAACTATGGTTAATATTTCAGATTGTATTGATCTTCTGCAAACAGTACTTATTCTACTGACAATGCATGCATATTATGGTAAGTTATACACTGTTCATGTACTTTTTCATGTGTCTTTCATTCCGTACGACCGAGTTATTGCTTCATCAAACAGCATGTCACAAATTATCCGCCATTTTGGCATCTCGATTTGACCTATTCGCCCAAATTACGAAAACACAACACTTTATTGTTTAGTGCAAATATAATTTAATAGCTTTAACACCATCAAGCAACATTCAGATACACATAAATTAGCATAGTAACGAGCAAAACTGTCAAACTTTTTATTTCAATCTAATGACCCTCTGTGGTACCCAACTCCAAAGAACAACCCCTATGTATACATACACACACACACGTACACACACACGCACACACACACACACACACACACACACACACACACACACACACACACACACACACACACAGCATTTACCCATTCAAGGGTCAGTTGTTGTTTTTTAAACGTGTATGAACAATTGTTCCTTTTCAGCCATGGCGATATCGCTTTGTTTTGTGTTAATTTATCAATTATAATAAATTAAGGAAAAGCGATTGTTTAAAGCCAGAAAGGCAGCACGTGCTAGTAGTTTGATTGTATGTGTGTATATACGTGCGTATGTACGTAAGCGTGGGTATGTGTGTGTGTGTGGGGGGGAGGGGGGGTATGGTGTTTATGTGGTAAATTACATTAGAAAGTACTTACGGTCTAGCTGTATCCAAACGGTTTTGTTAAATTGGACACCGCTTCTTAGCTCCCCGACAAGAAACCACACTGCTCCGTCTAGTTGATGCAGCCTTCTTGTAATAACGAAGAAACGTGATTCACTGTCACAGGTGCACCCAATTACAAGTTTGCATTTACTGTTGTCCAGATTGAGATGGCAAGCGGGTGAGGCATAAGGAGTTGTCTCTTTAAACACCTTGATAGCACGCACAACGTTGCTTCCGTTAGCACAGTTATTAATAAATGTGAAAGACAGCTGTGCTTGGTAGTCCTGATCACCGGCAACCAGCGTGCTATTTGCCTCAAAAAAGGCACCTACAGAACAACATATATACATTTAACACAGTAGAATCATTACCAATGTTACATTACTCATCAAACAAACGAATTAAAGGGAATAAGTTACTGTCTTTTGGTCAAGCCCAGTGAAGAAAACTATAGTAAGCATTTGCTTTATTTTTTTACAAGTGGAGCAAATGCAATCACAAATCACAAACACACATAATCTGCAGCACCTGTTTCATAAATATAAGGCACAATGATATATTTCACTGATTGAACCAAACTCGACCCCACTGTAATATAATATACTTACAAGCAAATACATCTGTGCGTCTGTTTTGTAATGACAAGAGGACAGCTGCAAGGTTGTAAAGACTTTGTCGACAAAACATCTTGAGCAAAGTAGACTGATGCGTTGTGCAGTGTACATAGTGTGTATATGAATCGATCCCCTGGAAGTTTTCAAAACAAGCAAAGTTCAACTTCAGCAAACACATACGAATGTTGAAATATGTCCGGGTTAAACCAAAAACCCTTTCATAAGGACATAATTCCACACATACTGTCATCGTCTAACAATCATCCTGTGTTCACTGTTGAACAATGTGTGTCCCTGCGTCCCCTACGCACAAGAAGCTGTCACGTACTAGAAATTCATGGAGGGGGTCCCGGTGTAATACGAAACAGTTACTCCACGGACATTTTACTCGGGAGTAGAAATCTCGTGACGAAATTTTTACTCCGAGTGAAAAAACAAGGATCGAAACAACTACGCCCTTAACAATGTTTAAGTCCACAACATGTTACTCTCAGTAAAAATCTCGTATAATATTTGTTTTGTTGTTGTTGTTTTTGTGGTGTTTTTTTGACCGCAGTTGCATGCAGGCTGCTTCAACCGTACCTTTTTTGTCTCCTAATTTTTCATTGTTAGATCGGGAGCATTCTTCTTCATTTGTCTTTTCCCTTAATAATGTATGATCTAACCCATTTCTCCTCTATCAAGGACAGATACCAATATTGGATTGTTGGGGGAATTTGTTTACAATTACCCTTCTATATTATCGCTCTATATCATATATGTGTCGCACATCTAACTCTGAACTAAACATGCACACAATTTCTATTGGTTTACCGTATCTGAATTTACCAACACACAGTTTTGCTACAATAATAAGTAAATTAATATAATTGACTAAATCGTTTGACATTCCACGTGTTTTCTTATATCTTAACAGTGCTGTTCGAACATCAAATTTTGTATATTTACATTATACTGTTGTAAGAATTCATCCGTAATGCTTTTCCAAATTGGATGTATTGCAGAACATTCATAAAAGAAATGTTCCACAAAATCAATCTTATCTGAACAGAATGAGCATTTGTTATTTGCACTAATGCCCATTGTACACAACATAATATTAGTCGGATATATATTATGCAATATCTCTCAGTGCAATTCTCTCAGTCTTGATTTTTAAGACACATTCCTAACAATTAAACTTAATTATGCATCCATAAATTCAGACAACATGCGTTATTGTGTTCGGTTTTACTTATCAAATGTAATATATACGAACGTGCTGTAAATAATTCTCTATGATCAAAAAGCAGAACATTGTTTTTATTGGTTTGCATGAGATTATACGCCGGATATTATTTCATAAACGAGGTAACAGTAGTCTTTACAACATTATATTCTAACATCAGTGAAGAATAAGTACCCATTTTTACTTTAATCTGCTATAATGATAACATCATGTTATTAACACATATATCAGCAAATATAGCTATTCTGATAGACACGTGGGGGAATTCGGGGGCTGTGATTGGATGGCCTCACACATCCCTTTTCCGATCATCAAAGCATAACGCTACGGAAGTTGGTAATCTTTTGCCGATATCCAAACGCTATCGGCAATAACAAAGACGCGTGGTTCCGGTTTCTTCCACGTGTATAAAGTACACGCGTACCTCGCCAGGTTTGTTTCTGTGACTAGTCGACAGACGATGCCATTTGCTTTGTGTGTGTTTTGTTGCTTACTGTACATGACATACATTACGTGTAAAATCCAGTTCTTTAACAGGCAACAAACCTTGCAAAGTTCAAGAAGCTGCAATCTGAAGCGACCTATCTCTGATTCTAGCAGACGATCTTTCCAATGTTTAACACACAACCAGCAAACTCTCCTGTCACATAGAACGTCCATTGTAAAGTGCATTGTTGAAATGAAGTTACCGGTCTGAAACATTTAGTCGTTTCTTCTGAGACAATCCTTGTTCTCTTATCATCTACAGATTTACCGCAGTCTTCATCACGCGAATCCCCAACAGAAGTCAGACTTTCGAACCTAGAATATATGCAAGCAAGCATGATACTTCATGACGTCATATGATTCCTAGCATATTGACGTCATGCTAAAACAGCCTGTTATCTCGAGTCTTCTCCTTATAATACATGTCCGTGGGTTTTTCAATGTTCGGTGATTTCCGTGGATACATGCGCAAAGGGATATGCGCACTATAACCGTCGTCTGCAATCAACGACATGAACCATTCTGGTAGTTGTTGCTGACAAAAACATGATTTTAACACAGAATGTAATGTCAGAATAACTATATAAACGCTATTGTGTTTTCATCGTAGCAATAGGGTCCGATATTTTAGACTCGAACAAGTATAATGCGACTCGTCTTAGACTCGTCCGCATTATATTTGTCTCGTCTAAATATCGGACCCTATTGCTACGCTGAAAACACAATAGCGTTTATATAGCTATTCTGAAAACACAATAGCTGTTACTACTGCAATCCGACATTTAATCCATTTAAAAAAAAGTTCAGGCCGCACTGTCACGCCCTCATTTTTTCTATCAAATGGATTTAAAATTTGGTCAGGCAATCTTCGACGAAGGCCGGACTTTGGTATTGCCTTCAGATTGGAGGCTTAAAAATAGATGAATGATTTTGGTCCTTAAACATCTGAAAATTGTAATTACATTAATTTTTGTTTTCTAAAACGATCCAAAAATAGATACATCTTATATATTATTATACGGCTCCAAAGAATTTACCCAGCAAACCCACAACGTGAATACGACGTTGCGAAAATGTGAATTGTTCGTGTCATTAACAACGTTGCGAACTTTACGTGAAATTGACATTGAGCCAACCACAAAATACAACGTAAAAGCCACGTTGTGTTATTGTGAGATGTCGGTGTTCTTTCGACGTTAGCGCACAACGTAACTGTTACGTGAATTTCACGTTGCATTTTGGTGTATTACAAATGTTGTGAAGATTACGTGAAATGTACGTGGATACAACCAAAAATCACAACGTAAACGCAACGTAGCGTTATTGCGATCGTTTGGTGCGTTTAACTATGTTGGTATACTACGTAAATTGTACGTGAATAATATGACGTTGCATGAAATTATGAAACTCACAATGCTTCCTGCGATGATTGAAGTATCGATCGATGTTCACTTCTTGTATAAAATCTGAATTGGTAGTCATAAACTTGAGAGTATGATTTGCACACAAAAATGTATTAAGAAAAAAAATTGCTCATGAAAATCGGGCACAAGCGAGCCAGAACTTTGCGTACAGGACTTGGAGAGAGGAAAGAAAAAAAAATAAAAAAAAATTAAAAAAATGAGGAAAAGGTAAACAAATAGCAGCAAGGCAATGGTACAAGGTCTAAGGCAGGCAACCGCCGATGCACGAGCGCGGAGCAGAGTGCTAAAAAAACACCCCAGCCGGTATTGCACAGTCACTATATCACAAGCAGAGTTATAAAAGCAGTTATAAAACTAGTTATAAAAGCAGCCCAGCAGGACTATGGTAAAAAGGTCTAAGGAAGAAACCGCCGATACACGAGCGCGGCGCAAGTTATGAAAGGAGCAACCGTTAATGCACAGTCACTGTCACAAGCGCAAGGTCACAACCACAACACACAATGTCACACAATGTCACCACGTTAGACAACGCACTGCCAAGCAGACACAGAAAGCTGAAGCAGGAGAATGGCACAGATTCACAAGTACACACATTAATTTGTAGGACGTAGTTTTCACAGTTTGCATTCCTCGAATAGAGACCGGTCTCCGAAGCCGATAAAACGGAAAAGAGCAGACAGCACGTGTTGATGATACAAGTTAGCAAGGATGAATGGTGGTGTGAGAGCGAGGTGACAATGCGACCTCTCTCAAGCTCGTCTTCGTTCGGTGATGATGAAATGGGTAACGGAGCCAGGGTTCCTGTCTGTGTAGTTGTTGAACACATACCTAGCTGCTCGTCGCTGGACCTTTTCAAGAGCCGAAATGGCTGCACTCAAAATCATCTTTGATCTCCCAAAACACTCCACAAACAAACTAGTGTATCAAGAGGCTGGCTGGCTGCCCCTCGATGAAGAAAGAAGACTAAAGTCGGCCCAGTACGTATCAAGAGCCAGTACAGTTGATAATGCTGTGAACGAAGAGCTCACTGCTGAGTTCGACACAATAACCTCGGCCCCTTACCAAAACCTAAAAAGAAAAACACCCACAATATACGAAGCAACGATCCCACTAGCAGACTATGTTCAACCGATATTTCAAGAAAGTGGGGTAAACCCAGGTAGGATGGCCCACATTCCCATTCACCCCTTCCCCTTTTGGTTCATGGACTCCCCCATTATCATCCCTGATCATGATCTGGGTGTAACAAAAAAAGATAACCCTGTGCTTGTCTCATCAATAGAAAGAGAAATAATCTCAAACAGTTACAAAGATCACCTACAGATATTTACTGACAGCTCAAAACAAAATGATGACCAAGCTGGCTGTGCTTTTGTCATTCCTGACCTCAAAATAACTAAACAATTTAAACTCAATAAGGAAGTGTCCATTTTCACTGCAGAAATGTACGCCATCTTAAGAGCATGCCACTATGTCAATGACCTCCCTCGACCCCCAACAAGAGTCGTGATTCTCTCCGACTCAAAATCAGCTCTGACTGCTCTCCAAAATGGTTCCAGAAACCGGGAAGAGCTTCAGACGGAAATATTGTTCCTCTGTCACCAGATCATTGCCTCTGGGACAGAACTGACCCTAATGTACATCCCCTCACACACGGGGATCAGAGGCAATGATATGGCTGACAGAGCAGCAAAAGAGGCTGTCACAGATCAAGCAGCATTTAATGACCTAAAATTAACAAAGACGGAAGCAAAACACAAAATGGCCAAAGTTGCCTGGCGTCACTGGGAAACAGAATTAAAAACAGAAGGCGATGCCCATGGTTGTCTTATGCTGCCCCGACAAACAAAACAAAACAGGCCTACACTCCCCAACCCCCTCTTTAAAATACTTCGCAGAATTCGCACGGATGGATGCGCTTACAAGTTTTTTTCCCCGTATCTGTGAATGTGGACAGTTGCTATCTTTTTTACACCTCTTTGACCGCTGCCAATCACTCCAACAAGATTTCCGCAACCTACACACCCTTGTCAACGAACACAAACTGAAACCCCATGAGTTTTTAGATAAACATTGCACGCTTCAATGGAAGCCAGCATACACCCTGTGTCTCTCAATATATAAGGCTGAAATAGGACATCTGTTCTGAAAACCTCATCCCCTTTCCTCCTTCCCACACCTCAATCCTCTCTCCCACCGACCCCTTACCCCCCCCCCCCTCCCCTCCAACGCCCAACAACTAAAGCGCCTAAAACACAAAGCATAGCTATACACAATTGATCAAACAAGGTTAAGCACATACTGCCCTCCTACCTGAACTTAAGTTCCCTATTCTAATATATTATTTTAGCAAGTTGTTTCAATATTTTCCTTTGGCTAAATTAAGATTGTTTTATTTTTAATTTTTTTTTAATTTTAATTTTTATTTTTTATATATATATTTTTTTTATATAACTTATTCAGCCACAAATATAAACATATTCTACATACATAAAAAGCAAATAAGCCTACAAAACCGCTCCAGTCCAACCATATTCCGCGTACGACACAATCATTACTTCCATCCCCATTTTGAAATATCGCAACAACAGACTTCCAGATATATAACACGATCATATGTGTTCTCTGTTTGCATGTTTGTCCAGTGTCTTGTCCCCACATAAAGCATATTAACTCTACCTGTCCCAAGATAGGCCAAATGGTTCTAAGAGGACGTTAAAACGAATTATCATCACCTTTTCAAGTGGAGTCTTTTCCTGTTCAAGGTGGGGGTCCCATACTGTTGCAGCATACTCCAGGTATACATATACAGCCACACAACCCACGCCCACACACAGCCTTTCTGTGCGTAATCATATGTTAATTGACAAGCTGTGAACTGTGTGCAATTCCAATCCGGTAAAGTCCGCAAGCCAGCGCTTGATCACGAAAAATAAAATCATTATGTTATTTAAAGTTGTGTGATCGTAGTCTTCTTTTTTCTTTCTTTCGTGGAGGGAATACATTGATATTGAGGTTATTGTTTTAGAAATTCAAACTTGTCACACATTCACTTTATTTCATGGCTTTGATTCAGGTTATAAGACTCCTGTGACATGTGTGGCTATGTGCCACCTGTGACTACGCAAATATATTGCAACTGAGGGAATAAATAGTTCAAATGAACGCCTGGTGGTCCCCATTAGCTTAGAGGTACGACATTGGTTGGAAAGCAGTACATGTCAAGGCAGAAGTATGTAGCCTAATGCGTACCTCTGAACTAATGGCCAGAAGCGTGTCTCGTTAATGAGACGATTGTACGACTCCAGACCTAAGCCAGAGAGAGAGATATATAATTATATTCAGAGATAGAGAGAGAGAGAGAGAGAGAGAGAGAGAGAGAGAGAGAGAGAGAGAGAGAGAGAGAGAGAGAGAGAGAGAGAGAGAGAGAGAGAGAGAGAGAGAGAGAGAGAGAGAGAGAGAGAGAGAGAGAGAGAGAGAGAGAGAGGGGTAATATAAATTATGTATTGGAGTTGAAGGCCTGCCAGTTTATATACAATGGTATCTTTTGTGTGGAATAGAAACGTCCCTTTATGACTCGGGCCTGCATGTATTTTCCTGTTGTTTTGTCCCTGCTTGAATGTTTCAAGTCCACCGTTCTCACCCGCCCCATACGCCGCCCCGCTCTTACGTATACCCCCTCTGTCCTCCACGTTAGTGTGTGTGTGTGTGTGTGTGAGTGTGTTTGGGCAGGGAGAGTGAGTCAATAACGTTGTGTTAGTATTCGTGAATACATTGTGTGTATGTAACTTCTGTTTGCCTTGGTCTGCACCTAGTATTAATGGTGGCGTGTTTGCGTGACAATTTAAGGCCTCGTCCGGGATCCCACAATATGCGTTAACAAGCACAACACAAACAATTAAACACACGCACAAGCACACGCAACAAAACAAACAATCAAAACAAATAAAAACATTATATCGTATGTGCGAGTTTCACATGTGTTTGTAGTAAGAGCGACTCACCCCCTGACCTTGCCTCCAACATTTCACAGGTAACACACAAATTAAAGTGCTTAGGAAAATCCATGTGTCTAGTCACTGCGGCAGGTATGTAGCAGAAATACGAGTCAGCCCTATTTCGGTTAGCTACCGGGCAAGATTTTACACGATCTACGGTTGGAAATTACAGTTGACATTAGTTGGCTAATTGTTGCTGTCCTGATCAAACGTGTCAGCTCTGCCTTTGATTTGTGCACGAAGAAGGTAATTTAAGCCAGATACATCTCGCTGTGCACGTATTTTTCTTCTTGAAACGCACTTGTATGCTGTTGCACATGTATATATTGTCCACAAAGGTGTTATGCACACAGCTTTAAACAAACCACGATTTTTATCATGTGTTTGTGGATATAAAAACAAGATGTTGATTTGAACAATATTTTCAGAAGCTTGTTTTGCAATCTAGTCTAATCATGTTGTCAATAGGTATGACGAAACTATGGAAGATAACTTTTGCTCAGAATTGGAATTCCCGAAAAGAAAGAGACACTATATCACGCGTTCACCGTGTATTTCCCTTTATGGGATTGTCAGACGAAGGAAGACTCCCACGCAAACAGCCAGAAGCTACCATTTTGCTTGATTGGATACCATCGGTTGACAACACCATCTGTACTACCCGACCAGTATCGAAACACGTGTATGGTCTTGATAGTAAAACCATTAACCTACTCAGTACTAGATTTGTGTGTGATACCTCCCCATATTTGCTGATTTTCTGTGTTATTTGTCAGGTACAAACTGATGCAACAATGTTCAGCGTCAAAACTGAGCAGCTTTTGATTCTGGTGCAGTTGGCAATCATCTGCCAAGTTTCATCTGATCAAATTCGATGTGATGCTGGGGTGTATTCTACTGGAGAACATGCTGCAATTGTCTGCCACTTCCCAGAAAAAGGAACTTTCAAAGAAAAGGGATTTGTTGTATATGAATATACAAACAATCCTACCGGTGAGTTTTGTTAACGCGCTAGTTTTTACAGTAAGGTTTGTGAAATTAGATTTGTGTGGGCCTCTTGTACAAATTTAAGTTAACTGAAGGAAGCAATGTCACTGTCCCAGTTGTCGTCTGTTGCGTACAAACAGCAAGCATGCGCACATGTTCATATCTATTACGCAGTTTAAAATAGTTTAGTAAATGTCCTTTAAATTAAGCTTTCAATTCAAAACATCTATAATCATAATATGTATATGGTCTCATATTCAGGGTGCAGTAGCCTTGTTTGATTATCTGTGAACAAATTGCAGGGACTAGAGCAAAGAAAAAAAAACAAGATCAGAAGAACCTGAAGAAATTGATCTATTTTATAATAATAATAATAATAAATGAGCATTTATATAGCTAGCGCAACATCATAACTTTACAATTATGCTCTTTGCGCTTGACACATTTAAAATTAAAACACAGTTATACAAGCATTTACATCTACATTCATAGTCAGCATTGCTTGATTAAAAGCATACACCATCAAACATACTCCATTACAACAGATTCTTCCACTAATTAAGTAATAAAAACATGAATAAAATAGGTAGTAAAAACAAGGAAATACCAGCTGAATACCCTTAATCAAACAGAACATGTTATTAATACTGAAAAACAGCCCTAAATGTGTATACACATTATCACATTATCACTAAAACAACAAATACACTACATGTAGCCTACTGATGGACTGAGAAAACAAAATCAGGGGTTGTATTTCTTGAAGAGGTGCGTTTTAAGTGCTCGTTTGAATGCTTGGGGTGACTGAGAGTGGCGGATGTGGAAGGGGAGAGAATTCCAGTGTGTGGGTGCGCAGAAAGTAAAAGTGCGTTGTCCGTATGTTTTGGTTTTGGTGTGTGGAATGGTGAGGATGCGACAGTCAGAAGAGGCACGGAGTTGTCTTGCTGGAGAATAGACGGTGAGGAGTTCAGAGAAGTAAGCAGGAGACGAGCCAGAAAAGAAGTTAAAGCAGAGGGTGGACAGTTTGTAGTCAATGCTGGCTTGAATAGGTAACCAGTGCAGTGTGTGAAGAAGTGGTGTTGCGTGATCTCGTTTTCGTGCTTTCAGAATGAGGCGTGCTGCCGAGTTTTGGACTTTTTGTAGTTTATGCAGGAGATACAGAGGACAGCCAGAGAGAAGAGAGTTGCAGTAGTCGAGTTTAGAAAGAACAAAGGCACAGACAAGAGTGTTAGTTGTTTGAGAGGAGAGTGTGTGGCAAATGGTGCTGATCTTACGAAGCTCAAAATAAGCTGCTCTACAGACTAAAGATATATGTTTGTTAAGGGTCATGTCAGATGAAAGGGTGAATCCAAGGTTTCTAGCTGATGGGGAGAAAAGAATGTCGGTGTCGCCTACTTGTACAGAAACAGGTTGGGGAGAGGGAAATGTAGTGTTCTTCTTTTTGCACAGTAAGACTTCAGTCTTATCATCATTCAGCTTAAGTTTGTTATCGATTATCCAAGATTTAACATCAGTGATGCATGTCTGAATGGTCTGGATGGCGGAATGTGTCTCTGCAGGGGGACTGGGTTTATACAGTTGGGTGTCATCAGCAAAAGACTGATTTAAGACAGAATGGTTTTGAATCAGTGTGGAGAGGGGCTTAGTGTACATGATGAAAAGGATGGGACCGAGTACTGAACCTTGAGGAACGCCGAAAGAAAGTGGGGCTGGAGCAGACATCTGGCCATCGACAAGCACAGCCTGAGTCCTGCCAATGAGATAGGACTCGAGCCATGCCAGCGGTGGACCGGAGATGCCGTACAGAGTCTGAAGTCTATGGAGAAGCGTGACGTGATCAATCGTGTCGAACGCTGCAGAAAGGTCAAGTAGGGTAAGCACTGACACATCACCACCATCCAGAGCAGACAGAATGTCACTGATTACTTTAAGTAGGGCTGTCTCAGTACAATGAGAAGGGCGATAAGCGGACTGAGAGTGCGAGATCAAATCATGGGTGTTCAAATATGACAACAGCTGCTTCAAAACTACCTTTTCAAAAACTTTGGACAAGAATGATAAATTAGATACAGGACGATAGTTTTTCAAAATATTGACATCAAGACTAGGTTTTTTGAGAAGTGGTTTGACAAGTGCAGTTTTGAACAATCAATCAATCAATCAATGACGCTTATATCGCGCATATTCCGTGGGTACAGTTCTAGGCGCTCTGCAGTGATGCCGTGTGAGATGAAATTTTATACGGCCAGTAGATTGCAGCCATGTCGGCGCATATTTACCTTTCACGGCCTTATTCCAAGTCACACGGGTATGGTAGACAATTATTAACTGTGCCTAAGCAATTTTGCCAGGAAAGACCCTTTTGTCAATCGTGGGATCTTTAACGTGCACACCCAATGTAGTATACACGGGGGGTGGTTCGGACACCGAAGAGAGTCTGCACACAAAGTTGACTCTGTGAAATAAATTTCCGCCGAACCTGGGATCGAACTCGCGCTGACAGCGGCCAACTGAATACAAATCCAGCGCGCTACCAACTGAGCTATATCCCCGCCCAATGATGGAAAAACACCAGATAACAGGCTATCATTGACAATTTGAGTAAGAGTTGGCAACAACACATCGAGATTCTCAAAAAGCAGTGGTGTGGGTATGGCATCAAGTGGACAAATTGTTGGTTTTGACTTCAGAATAATGGATTTAAGGTCTTTTTCACTGATTGGCTGAAATGATGTAAAAGAACAATCAGTGGGAACATCAACATGACTGGAGGAAGCAGAATGTGCACCCATCTGATCAAGTTCAGAACGAATATCTGAAACCTTCTTGATAAAATATTCACTGAATACATCTGGCAGCTGACTAGCGGGGAAGTGGGGATACCTTACTGCGGCCGGTCAACCGGCTGCAAATATCGAACAGTTTTTTGCTTGAATCGCAGGCAATAATCTGGGTTTGGAGGAAGGTTGTCTTTGCTGCGTGTACTAACTTAGTTACAATGTCCTTTGCTCCTTGAAATATTTGTTTATGAACAGTAAGACCAGTCTTGAGATACCTGCGCTCAGCACGCCTACGGTCACATTTGGCATCACGCAGTTCGACACAGATATCGGAATACCACGGTGCGGACTTGGACGGACGGACAGGGCGACGTAAAACGGGGGCATGGACACCAAGAGCAGCACGAAGTGTGGCATCAAGTTGGTCAGCTGAGGGGGAGGGGGGCAGCGCGTTCTGCAGCTCGTCCCTAAAAGCGTCTTTATCCATCGTACGGAGACAGCGGACAGACTTAAACATGGGTGGAGGAGGAGGACACTGGGTCATCAGATCAAACAAAACACAAAAATGATCTGAGGCTAAGGCGTGTGTAACAGACACAGATTGAACAATATGATCATCAGGCCTATGCATAACCCAATCCAGTATGTGATTCTTCTTGTGCGTTGGATGACTGACTGACTGTGTGAATTGAAAAACATCTAAAATATCTAACATCTTGACAGTGGAAGGGTGGTTGCAGTCATCAAAATGAACATTGATATCACCAAGCAAAACAGGAGTTCCAGACAAAGTGTTACAATGGTCAACAAGGTCATGAAATTCAGAGAAAAACATGGCATCAGTCAATTTGTTCTTTGAGTTTGGAGGAGGCCTATAGATGCAAAACAACTGAACTGGTTTCTGATGTAGGGCTAGTGTCACTTGTACACACTCAAATGATGGATGTGTAAATGGCAGTACCGAATTAAACGACACATGACTAGAAAGAGAGTTTTTGAAGATCACTGCTATTCCACCACCGCGAGTGACACTGCGGGGAAACGATCGGAGGGAATAGTTTGCTGGTGTCAAGTCAACAATAACACTGTCATCACCGTTCTCCTTGAGCCAAGTCTCGGTTAAAATCAAAATGTCTAGGTTATTGTCTGTAACAAACTCGACGATTTCTGTTCTTTTACATGCTTGCTGAGTTGAAGAAACAGACTGAGCGTTGAAAAGTGCGATGCGGAGAGGTGTGATGGTGTGATTTGCTGTTAAAGTTGTTGTCACAAGCTAAACCTTTCGGTCCTTTTAAAGGACGATCACTGCATGTGTGCTAATCAATTAGATTAGACTAGATGGAGAAAGGTTTTCATTTTCTCAGCACAAACTGCACATTACAAAAAAAGCAGTTCTTGAATATAAGGGTACAGATGTAGAAGTTTCATGCCGAGTCTCAGCGGATATTAAAAATAATGATCAAAGTGAGCAGATCATAACAAATGCGACCCTCCACCACGGAATGAGTCGCATGTCATCTTTGCATGATTTTCATATTTTTACATTTTCCTAAAGATTGTTTTATGCTCTATCCAGTGGTGAAAACCGTTTTAGAAAAGAGCAAAAACTGTTTGAGTTATAAACCTGTGAATAAAGTGATCCTCACGCTGTTACCATGCACTCTCCGGACTTATATCAAGACTAGCGCAGAACCGCGCGAGGTGACATGCGACTCATTTCGTGGTGGAGGGTCACAAATGCGAGCTTCTCGCGAACCGAGGCCATTCTTGTTAATGCTCACTGACACGAGCGGTGAAACCTATTTATTCCTCCTGTCCTCCGTTTTTTGAGTCACTTGAGAAAAAGTGACTCTATGTAATCGGTCAGTGTTAGTCTGTCCGGCCGGCCGTCCGGCCGGCCGTAGACACCACCTTAACGTTGGACTTTTCTCGGAAACTATCAAAGCGATCGGGCTCATATTTTGTTTAGTCGTGACCTCCAATGACCTCTACACTTTAACGATGGTTTCGTTGACCTTTGACCTTTTTCAAGGTCACAGGTCAGCGTCAAAGGAAAAATTAGACATTTTATATCTTTGACAAAGTTCATCGGATGTGATTGAAACTTTGTAGGATTATTCTTTACATCAAAGTATTTACATCTGTAGCCTTTTACGAACGTTATCAGAAAAACAAGGGAGATAACTAGCCTTTTCTGTTCGGCAACACACAACTTAACGTTGGGCTTTTCTCGGAAACTATAAAAGTGACCGGGCTCAAATTTTATGTGAACGTGACTCCCAGTGACCTCTACACTTTGACGTCTGCTTTGGTGACCTTTGACCTTTTTCAAGGTCACAGGTATGTCTTGAAGGAAAAAAATTGAAATATCATATCTCTGAAACTATTCATCGGATTTGATTCAAACTTTATAGGATTATTCTTTACATCAAATTATTTACATCTGTATTGTGTTGTGAATAGCAATTTCTTCCTGTCCATCTGATGCCTCATATAATATTCAGAACTGCGAAAGTGACTCGATCGAGCGTTTGCTCTTCTTGTTAAAGAAAAACAGTTGTTTTTCTGCCACAATTTCATCGAATCCTTATAACTCTGTAAGTCTACCTGCGCAGGTAAGTGATTATAATGCTTGGTTGTATAGTTCTGTGAAAATCATGTAATTTCGCTAAGACTTCACAACAGTTATTTTTGTTTGGGATAAAATCAAGTGCATGGTTATGCCCTTGTTCTGTTGAGGCGATAAAGGCGGATAATGTTGTGCTCTTTGTATGTTATTATGTTTTATGCTTCGCCCGGGTGTTAGCAAATTAAAGCCCTAAAAGAAAAACTCCAAATCAAACGTTTGGAGGAAATGAGAATGACACGGAATGCTGGTATGATAAGAGTTATCCACCTTCCATGGATAACAAAGCAAGAGTTACCTCCCTTGCACTGCATAGGCTGTATTCAACATGGGGAGGGTTATAATCTGAGGAAGGAAACAATGAATCGAGAAACTAAAACCCAGTTGCACATCTGGAGCCGCTGTCTCTGAGGTATGGCGACCACAGACACACACACACACTTACATCCATTTTCATACACTTTGCACGGATGTAAGTGTAGCCCTGAAACGTTATAAGACGCTCGCTATCCAATGATTATCAGCGTTCCTTCCCTTGTTTGGATAAAAACAAAAAGTTACCTCCCTGAGCTTCTGGACGGGGATATAGCTCAGTTGGTAGCACGCTGGATTTGTATTCAGTTGGCCGCTGTCAGCGTGAGTTCGATCCCAGGTTCGGCGGAAATTTATTTCAGAGTCAAATTTGTGTGCAGACTCTCTTCGGTGTCCGAACTCCCCCCCGTGTACACTACATTGGGTGTGCACGTTAAAGATCCCACGATTGACAAAAGGGTCTTTCCTGGCAAAAATTGCTTAGGCACAGTTAATAATTGTCTACCTATACCCGTGTGACTTGGAATAATAGGCCGTGAAAGGTAAATATGCGCCGAAATGGCTGCAATTACTGGCCGTATAAAATTTCATCTCACACGGCATCACTGCAGAGCGCCTAGAACTGTACCCACGGAATATGCGCGATATAAGCCTCATTGATTGATTGATTGATTGGAAATGTCTGAATTCTCCAGTTATTTTTTTATTTTTTCATTTCGTCTCCTCATAGGAGCCATACAGAGTCTCTGATATAAACAACAGTTTTTAGAAGCATTTAAATCTGGCCTCAAGACTTTTCTTTTCCCTGAATAATCCTCAGAAAACTGTGCCGCGCTCCACCCCCCCCCCCCCCCCCCCCGAACCCATCCACCTCACCCGCAAGCCGAAATCAGAGCTGTTGTAAATAACTATGTACATATTTATTATTTGAAATTTGCTTTTGTTTTTCATGCTTACTTATGAGTGCCGTGTCTCTGTTTGTTTTGTTGCCATGTCATCTTCATGTAATGTATGCGTAAGTGCATATGAGTGTGCATGAGTTGTTAATGCAAAAAAATGTGTATGAGTGCGCCTTGAGTCGCCTTGTGGTGAGATATGTACGCGTTATCAATTCTCGTATTATTATTATTATTATTATTTAAGTTAAAGTGAAGAATATAAGCTACATGTCATTAATTAATTCTGAGGATGAGAGTACAGTCTTGCTTTGGCAAAGGGCGTAAGAATACGCTCTGTGGAAAAGTTAGCGCATTTCAAGAGTGCGCTAACAGATTTAAGCGCATCGCCATTAGCCAATCAACTGGTTCACATCAGTCATGTGACACCAGTACTTACCGACAATTATTATTATTATTATTATTATTATTATTATTATTATTATTATTATTATTATTATTATTATTTAAGTTATTGAGACATCACAGTGCGCTAAGAGATTTATAGAGCAAATCGAGAAAATGAATTATTGAACCAAGCGCAAAGCGCTAAGTTCAATAATTATTTTCAAGATTTGCTCCATAAATCTCTTAGCGCACTGTAATTGTTTTAATAACGATATTGTCAGTAATGACAATAGATTAGAACATTTGAACAGCAAATTTTTTTGCAAGCGTTTGGATAAATTGTGGACAGGTCGAGTTAGATCTACTTTTGTGTGTGTGTGGGCTTTGCACATTTCGGGAGTATTGACGGTTTCATCGCCGACCATTCATTTTACGATTTGATTACCCTCTGTACCATTTCATCGATTAGCAACTAACAATATGAGTTACAGTTGAGCGAAATGTACCCGTTAGCGTACAGTTTCACTGAAGTATTAATTATTGGTATAAAAAACAACATGTACCGAAATGTTCTATGCTCCCAAAAAAATGAACGACCCCCAAGCAACTGACTGGCGTCCCCTGATGTCAAACGACTCAAAGTGACACGTTCGTTCCCTCATTCGCAAAAAAAGTAAGTTGGCATGTTATTTCTCGCAATGTACCTGCATTCATCTGGCAGGTTGGTGCTATGATTACATAGTAAGAATGTTTTGAAGCCTTCGCATGTTCTGTTTACATCGTAGTTGTCTTGAAATATGCGAAAATCGTTCATTTCGGTCCTGAACTGAGGGTGTCGTCTGCTTCATATACGAGTAGGACAGTCTATTGAATCAGTCGACTTCCAAATGCTGCTTTGTCCAGCTCGAAATATGTCAGAAAACAAACCTGCTTATAGCCGCGGAAAACTTTAGGGTCAAACATCATTGTTTGGTAATGTGGAGACGATAAGCTACATGCCACTAACACAGCGGCTGAGAAGAATCTTCGCAAGTGGAAAGAAGAGGCACTAACTCACTGTGACACAGGCGCATGAAATCTGTCAGAACAAAAAATTCTGCTTTTAATAATAATAATAATAATAATTTTTGTTTTGTTTGTTTGTTTGTTTCACGCCCAGCCGACCACGAAGGGCCATATCAGGGCGAAATAATAATAATAAGAAGAAGAACATTTATATATCGCTAAATCAAAAACTTTCGTTAAAAAGGCTTGCTCTAAGCGCTTGACATCTAAACTAAAAACGTCATTCACACTCTTTACAATGATGTACAATAACTTCATGTCACACTCTTTCATTCAGTATAGCACCATTCACACAGTTGTTATTCTGTACAAGACAATAAGTTAGTCTAACATTTAGAATGTTCATAAGATGAAAACAAGAGAAAACCAGACTGATTAAAACAACTGCTTAGTGCTAACAAAGCATGAATCTTAATGATAACGTAATACATGTTTAACTGTTAAGACCATAAAAAACCTATATGCTAAAATAACTTCGAACTTTTAAGAACTTCTTATAAGATACACAGCACATCTAGATAAACACCAGAATGATAAAACAAAAGGCAACTCGTTAAAACTATTAAATGCATCAATGTCTAAAACACGAAAGACTCAAATATAAGATACACAATTCTCTAGAATTGTTTATTAAAACTGAAACCGACCTGCTCAAAGTTTTAGCCGCGGAAAATGTAGGGTCAAGCATCATTTCGTAATGTGGAGAAGATCAGCTACATGTCACTAACGCGGAGGATGAGAAGAATCTTCTCAAATCAAAAGAAAGGGCACAGCCTCGCTTTGGAAAAGGGCGGAAGAATACGCTCTGTGGAAAAGTTAGCGCACTCCAAGAGTGCGCTAACAGTTTTAAGCGCATTGCCATTAGCCAATCAACTGGTTCACATCAGTCATGTGACACCAGTACTTACTGACAATTATTATTATTTAAGTTATTGAGACATCCCAGTGCACTAAGGGATTTATAGAGCAAGTCGAGAAAATTCATTATTGAACTAAGCGCATAGCGCTGAGTTCAATAATTATTTTCGAGATTTGCTCTATAAATCCCTTAGTGCACTGGGATTGTTTCAATAACGATTTTTTTCAGTACCGCCAGAGAAAAAAGAAAATTCAAAACGCACATTTTGCTACGCGCATTTGGATAGGCGTAACTGTGTTGTCAGGTTTGTGTCAGATCTACTTTTGTGCGGGTTGTTTCAAGTGTGTCATGCTTTCGTCACACGCGAACTCTTGTTTTAATTTCTGTTGGTAAATTCCAGAGTAGCGTTAAGCTAAAAAGTCATGATCTTTCATAGATACCTCATTTGAACTCGGAGAAAGGGCTGTGCTCTTAGTTATTTGCGATTCGAAACCTTCATCGAGCTTCGACGGATTGACTGTGCAGAGTGGTGCCCCTTGAATTGACTCCAATGACTTGTCGACGGTTAGCACATTTGCAAAATAAATGTGGTATGTTTTTCGTGTTGTATCTTCACTCATCGGGGAGTCTGGTACTAAATATGAACGGAAAGAATGCTCTGAACCCTACACGTATTATATCCTTTTCTTTTTGTCGTTCACATTTGCCCAACATGTTAATTTGCTGAGCGGGGTTTATGTCGTTTGCTAGGCTAGGGCAATCGAACCACTGCAGTCTCATTTCAAAAACAAACATTGCTCGTCACGTTGCACTGAGTCTGCACGCATGAGGCAGGCTGGTAATAGGTTTTATACATGGTAAGAACGTTCTGAACCCTACACGTTTTCGATTCCGATTGTTGTTGCCTTGAAATAATAATTCGGAAACCATTCATTTACTGAACTGATGCAGTCGTATTTCAGTGTAGTCTGCTACGTATGACAGAGTCGATCGAGTCAGTCGACTTCCAAATGCTGGTCTAGCTGGTACGTTATCGGAATAACACTTGTGTTTTCTGTTAGCCGCTGGGAATTGTATACTAACTCATCATTTGGTAATGTGGATAATAAGCTACATGCCACTAACACGGCATATGAGAAGAATCTATGCAAGTCGAAAATGAGATGAGACGCATGCAGCGGCTTCTATTTTTAGATCAGTGGCACTGTGGCACAGGCACATGCAATATGTCAGAAAAAAACACGTCTGCTTTAATTGAGAAGCAGGATATTTATGGTCATTTGGTATTGTAGAGAATATAAGCTACATATGTCATTAATTAATTCTGAGGATGAGATTACAGTCTCGCTTAGGCAAAGGGCGGAAAAATACGATCTGTGGAACAGTTAACGCACTCTTGGAGTGCGCTAACAGTTTAGCACATCGCCAATAGCCTTTGCCGGACTTTCTGGGTCATCCACAACCCAGAGACACAATAAAACACTGATATCTCTTGAACTTTGTTCATCTTACCACAGTCACTTCGTTGTTTAGATCTCTTGAACTATTCAAACTACTCCAAGGAAATGTTACTATTGTTAGGTATTCTTCGAAATCATACTAATTACGTAATGAGTTACTTGTTTATATGTAAGTTAAAACTAACCTTTACTGTGCTTCCTGTGTTATACAGGACCCATACAATTCAAAAAGTCAAGCTTCTGCTAGTGTATGGGTAGCAGAGGGATAGGCACTGAAAGCTTCTTCTGCTAGTGTATGGGTAGCAGAGGGATAGACACTGGAAGCTTCTGCTAGTGTATGGGTAGCAGAGGGATAGACACTGAAAGCTTCTGCTAGTGTATGGGTTGCAGAGGGATAGACAATGGAAGCTTCTGCTAGTGTATGGGTAGCAGAGGGATAGACACTGGAAGCTTCTGCTAGTGTATGGGTAGCAGAGGGATAGACACTGAAAGCTTCTGCTAGTGTATGGGTAGCAGAGGGATAGACACTGGAAGCTTCTGCTAGTGTATGGGTAGCAGAGGGATAGACACTGAAAGCTTCTGCTAGTGTATGGGTTGCAGAGGGATAGACAATGGAAGCTTCTGCTAGTGTATGGGTAGCAGAGGGATAGACACTGGAAGCTTCTGCTAGTGTATGGGTAGCAGAGGGATAGACACTGAAAGCTTCTGCTAGTGTATGGGTTGCAGAGGGATAGACACTGAAAGCTTCTGCTAGTGTATGGGTTGCAGAGGGATAGACACTGGAAGCTTCTGCTAGTGTATGGGTTGCAGAGGGATAGACACTGAAAGCTTCTGCTAGTGTATGGGTAGCAGAGGGATAGACACTGGAAGCTTCTGCTAGTGTATGGGTAGCAGAGGGATAGACACTGAAAGCTTCTGCTAGTGTATGGGTTGCAGAGGGATAGACACTGGAAGCTTCTGCTAGTGTATAGGTAGCAGAGGGATAGACACTGAAAGCTTCTGCTAGTGTATAGGTAGCAGAGGGATAGACACTGAAAGCTTCTGCTAGTGTATGAGTAGCAGAGGGATAGACACTGAAAGCTTCTGCTAGTGTATGGGTTGCAGAGGGATAGACACTGGAAGCTTCTGCTAGTGTATGGGTTGCAGAGGGATAGACACTGGAAGCTTCTGCTAGTGTATGGGTAGCAGAGGGAAAGACACTGAAAGCTTCTGTGACGTGCATGGGTCGTGAGAGACCCGTGTCGTCGGTAGAAACAGTATGGCGACGCCTATGTGAGATGTATTATTTTGTATGGATCGTGAGAGAACTGTTACATCGGCAGTGTGTAGCTAAATGCGACATCCGGTAAAGGTTATCCAATCATCTAGTTCACATCAGTCATGTGACGCCAGTACTTACTGACAATTATTATTATTTAAGTTATTGAGACATCCCAGTGCACTAAGGGATTTATAGAGCAAATCGAGAAAATTCATTATTGAACGAAGCGCATAGCGCTGAGTTCAATAATTATTTTCGAGATTTGCTCTATAAATCCCTTAGTGCACTGGGATTGTTTCAATAACGATATTGTCAGTACCGCCAGAGAAAAAAGAAGATTCAAAACGCACATTTTGCAAAGCGCATTTGGACAGGCGTAACTGTGTGGTCAGTTTTGTGTCACTGGATCTACTTTTGTGTGGGCCGTCTCAAGTGTGTCGTGCTTTCGTCACACGCAAACTCTGGTTTTAATTTCTGTTGGTAAATTCCAGTGTAGCGTTAAGCTAAAAAGTGATGACCTTTCATATAGACCTCATTTAAACTCGGAGAAAGGACTGTGCTCTTGGTTTCGAAACCTTGAACCTTCATCGAGCTTCGACAGATTGACTGTGCAGAGTTTTGCCCCTTGCCACGGTCGACGGAAAGCACATTTCCAAAATAAATGTGGCATGTTTCTCGTGTGGTATCTTCACTCATCGGGGAGTCTGGTACTACATATGAACGGTAAGAATGCTCTGAACCCTACACGTATTATATCCCCATCGTTTTTTCGTTCACATTTGCCCAACATGTTAATTTGCTGAGCGGGGTTTATGTCGTCTGCTAGGGCAATCAAACCACTGCATGCAGTCTGCACTGAGTCTGCACTTACGAGGCAGGCTGGTAACGATAAGTCTTATATATGGTAAGAACGTTCTGAACCCTACACGTTTTCGATTACGATTGTTCTAGCTGGTACGTTATCGGAATAACACTTGTGTTTTCTGCTAGCGGGTGGGAATTTTATACTAACTCATCATTTGGTAATGTGGATGATAAGCTACTACATGCCACTAACACGGCATATGAGAAGAATCTATGCAAGTCGGCGAAAATTAGATGAAACACAGCGGCTTCTATTTTTAGATCACTGGCAGCCGCACTGTGGCACAGGCACATGCAATCTGTCAGAAAAAAACCACTTCTGCTTTAATTGAGAAGCAGGGAATTTATAGTCATTTGGTATTGTGGAGAATATAAGCTACATGTCATTAATTAATTCTGAGGATGAGAGCACAGTCTTGCTTAGGCAAAGGGCGTAAGAATACGCTCTGTGGAAAAGTTAGCGCACTCCAAGAGTGCGCTAACAGTTTTAGCGCATCGCCATTAGCCAATCAACTGGTTCACATCAGTCATGTGACACCAGTACTTACTGACAATTTAAGTTATTGAGACATCCCAGTGCACTAAGGGATTTATAGAGCAAATCTCGAAAATAATTATTGAACTCAGCGCTATGCGCTTCGTTCAATAATGAATTTTCTCGATTTGCTCTATAAATCCCTTAGTGCACTGGGATTGTTTCAATAACGATATTGTCAGTACCGCCATAGAAAAAAGAAGATTCCAAACGCACATTTTGCAACGCGCATTTGAATAGGCATAACTGTGTGGTCAGGTCGTGTACAGTAAAGATCTACTTTTGTGTGGGGTGTCTCAAGTGTGTCGTGCTTTCGTCACACGCATTTTAATTTATGTTGGTAAATTCCAGTGTAGGGTTAATCTGAACAGTGATGATCTTTCAGAGAGACCTCATTTAAACTCGAAGAAAGGACTGTGCTCTTCATTATTTGCGATTCGAAACCTCCAGTCGAGCTTAGACGGATTGACTGTGCGGAGTGACTCAATTGACTCAAAGCGGGACTCGACGGTTCGCACATTTTCAAAACAAATGTGGCATATTTCTCGTGTTGTATCTTCACTCATCGGGGAGTCTGATACTAAATATGAACGGTAAGAATGCTCTGAACCCTACACGTATTATATCCCCATCGTTTTTTCGTTCACATTTGCCCAACATGTTAATTTGCTGAGCGGGGTTAATGTCGTCTGCTACTGTGCTAGGCTACCTGTATTTCTGTGTAGTCTGCTACATAGTCGATCGAGTCAGTCTTCCAAACTGGTCTAGCTGGTACGTTATCAGAATAACACTTGTGTTTTCTGTTAGCCGCTGGGAAGAAAGCAGGGGAGAAAGCAGCCCGAATTTCCATGAGGGTAACCTCACTGGACTGTAAATCTTATCCAAGGAATTGTATACTAACTCATCATTTGGTAATGTGGATGATAAGCTACATGCCACTAACACGGCATATGAGAAGAATCTATGCAAGTCGGCGAAAATTAGATGAAACACAGCGGCTTCTATTTTTAGATCGGTGGCACTGTGGCACAGGCACATGCAATCTGTCAGAAAGAAAACCCGACTTCTGCTTTAATTGAGAAGCAGGGAATTTATGGTCATTTGGTATTGTGGAGAATATAAGCTACATGTCATTAATTAATTCTGAGGATGAGAGCACAGTCTCGCTTAGGCAAAGGGCGGAAGAATACGCTCTGTGGAAAAGTTAGCGCACTCCAAGAGTGCGCTAACAGTTTTAGCGCATCGCCATTAGCCAATCAACTGGTTCACATCAGTCATGTGACACCAGTACTTACTGACAATTATTATTATTATTATTATTATTATTCAAGTTATGTTATATGAAGTCTTATATTGCGCACGTATCTCCAGACTCGGACTCAAGGCGCAGGGATCTATTTGTGCCGTATGAGATGGAATTTTTTACACAATACATCACGCATTCACATCGACCAGTAGATCGCAGCCATTTCGGCGCATATCCTACTTTTCACGGCCTATTATTCCAAGTCACACGGGTATTTTGGTGGACATTTTTTATCTATGCCTATACAATTTTGCCAGGAAAGACCCTTTTGTCAATCGTGGGATCTTTAACGTGCACACCCCAATGTAGTGTACACGAAGGGACCTCGGTTTTTCGTCTCATCCGAAAGACTAGCACTTGAACCCACCACCTAGGTTAGGAAAGGGGGGAGAAAATTGCTAACGCCCTGACCCAGGGTCGAACTCGCAACCTCTCGCTTCCGAGCGCAAGTGCGTTACCACTCGTACACACATTTTACACCCAGTTATTGAGACATCCCAGTGCACTAAGGGATTTATAGAGCAAATCGAGAAAATTCATTATTAAACGAAGCGCATAGCGCTGAGTTCAATAATTATTTTCGAGATTTGCTTTATAAATCCCTTAGTGCACTGGGATTGTTTCAATAACGATATTGTCAGTACCGCCAGAGAAAAAAGAAGATTCAAAACGCACATTTTGCAACCCGCATTTGGATAGGCGTAACTGTGTGGTCAGGTTTGTGTCAGATCTTATTTTGTGTGGGCTGTCTCAAGTGTGTCGT
Organism: Littorina saxatilis; assembly: GCF_037325665.1. Lineage (NCBI taxonomy): Eukaryota > Metazoa > Mollusca > Gastropoda > Littorinimorpha > Littorinidae > Littorina > Littorina saxatilis. Next base: position 75,031 of record NW_027127096.1, read on the forward strand.
GCTTCTATATATATATACGACTTGTGTCTGTGTGTCTGTGTGTGTGTCTGTGTGTGAGTTCGCGATGCACGGCCAAAGTTCTCGATGGATCTGCTTCAAATTTGGTGGGCATATTCAGGTAGACCCGGGACAGGACACAACCTGGTCGATATTTCAACACGTGCTCTCAGCGCGCAGCGCTGAACCGATTTTGGTTCCACCTCAGCTATTTTGGTTCCACCTCAGCTACCCGGGCCCCCATACCGACACACCAAAGCCAAAGCTCTCGGTGGATCTTTTTCAAATTTGGACACCGTATTCAGCTACACCCCGGACACAATATCATCGATGAGATATTTCAACACGTGCTCTCAGCGCGCAGCGCTAAACTGATTTTGGTTTTTGTGTTCATTTCACCATTATAAGTAACTCTTCCTTATCTTCTCATCTTCTCCAGGTTTTCAGCGTTTACCTCCCTTTCTTCGTATGGTGCACTATGGGGCATCTTCGGATATTCCCGGCGTTCTGTTACTATTTTTAGAAGGTCACCGCAGTGTCCAGAACGTAAATTGGACCCGTAAATTATCCTCACTGTAAAAGTGCAAAGGTCGAATCAATTTATAGCCACGCGAAAAATACACTGTCATCTATCTCTCTATAGATACGGCTTCTCTGTGTTTGTTTGTGTGTGTGTGAGTGTGTGTGTGTGTCTCTCTATGTGAGCAACACCTGGGGATTGTTCAGTTCTGTTTGTGATGTGGTCTGGCGGCTTTTGTGTATTTGTATGTACTGGCCTTCCTTTGAGAAGCCATAACAGTTCAAAAAGGCTTACAGATAAGCTCTAAATTGCTCAATCCTGTTTGAGTGGAGTTCACCTCCAAAGGTGATTAACACGGTTACATTCGTCGACAAGGATGGGACTCGATATGGTCAGGAATGGCATTATGGCCACTGAATCATTTTCGTGCTGTTCCCATTCCACGAATCTGGGAGGGACCTAAGCTTGGCGGGTCCATTGTTCGGACCCGGCGAAGCCGGCGTACGGCTCTAAATACTTCTTCCCGGCGAAGCCGGCTACCCGGCGAAGCGGGTATTCATTCTAGTATATATGTATACGACTTGTGTCTGTGTCTGTGTGTGTGTGTGTGTGTGTGTGTCTGTGTGTCCGCGATGCACGCCCAAGGTTCTCGATGGATCTGTTTCAAATTTGGTGGGCATATTCAGGTAGACCCCGGACACAACCTGCTTGATGAGATATTTCAACACGTGCTCTCAGCGCGCAGCGCTGAACCGATTTTGGTTTTTCTCTGGATCCATTCCCAGTAACTCTTCCTTATCTTCTCCAGTGTTTTGAGCGTTTATCTCCCTTCCTTCGTGTGGCGTCAATCCATATTCCCGTTTCTATTTTTAGAAGGTCACTGTCGACAACGCTCAATCCATATTCCCGTTATACTATTTTTAGAAGGTCACTGTCCCGGCGAAGCGTGGTATTACTCTTCTCCAGTGTTTTGCGCGTTTATCTCCCTTCCTTCGTGCGGTGCGCCGGCGAAGCCGGCGTACACCCGGCAAAGCCTGGTCTCCGGCGCAGCCTGGTATTCGGCTGGACTTCTTCCCGGCGAAGCCGTACCCGGCGAAGCGGGTATTCATCTAGTTCGTCATACGCAAACTCTTGTTTTAATTTCTGTTGGTAAATTCCAGTGTAGCGTTAATGTGACAGACTACACACACAGTAGTGGAAAATTTTTTAGGGGGTATATAATGTTACAAATAGCACAACAGTATAAAAAGGGGTTCAAAATAACAGACAAACAGAAAGAAAAAAGTGTTTTGCGTGCAAATGTTGACTTTGACGGCCATATTTTGACAAAAACGTACACACATTTTAAAAGTAAATCCAAGCCATACCAGACTCTTTCAACTATTTCTGTTTGTTTTCCTGCTTTCTAGAATGCTTGGTGAATATGATGACGCATGGTCATTGTGAATTTCCTGTAGAATTTTTTTTTCCGCATCAGATAAATATGACAAACTACGTTATGAACGAAAACTCAGGAATATCAAACGAAAAATCCCAAAATAAAAATATGAATAAAGGTAACCTAAAGCCAATGCGTCATCATTGTCAACATGATCTCCTGCAAGTGTGTGCCAAATTTCAGCTCTGTACTATGCACCATTCCTGGAATATTTGCCTTCAAAGAGTACCATTCTAGCGACATTTTCACTTTCGAGAAAAACCAAGACAAACACGAAAAATAATTCAAGCTTCACAGTACATTCCTTTATGGCCAAAATGTGCACACTTTACAATATCAATCAATCAATCAATATGAGGCTTATATCGCGCGTATTCCGTGGGTACAGTTCTAAGTGCAGAGATTTTTTAAAAATTTATAATTTTGTTTTTATTGATTTATTTTTATTTTTATTTTATTTTTATTTTATGCAATTTATATTGCGCACATATTCAAGGCGCAGGGATTTATTTATGCCATGTGAGATGGCATTTTTTTTACACAATACAAGCTCTCGTGTGACGCGTTCCTCCTTATATGGAAGTTAGCGTGTTTCGGATAGCCCAGCAAACGCTCTACACGAATCAAAACTGGCCAGCTCATAAACAGAGAGAATGACATCGGGAAAGGGGAGAGAATGCTGAATCCAACGGTATGTGTCATGCCGGAACGGGGTTGGGAGAATTTGGCGTAACTAACAGTCAAACAAATGCATTTTTGGCATTTCAACACAAAATAAAAATAAATTCTTGACAGTTGGTTTTGAAACCCCTTTATTTTGCATAAAATAAGTGTTTTATGTGAAAAACATCGGTTGAACCTGAATGAGAAAGGATTATTTGGCATAAATATGTCAAAATCTCAAAACTGACCAGTTGAACACACAACACGATTTTTGACTTCAGACGTGTGTAGCAGTTATGATCTTTCATAGAGACCTCATTTGAACTCGGAGAAAGGACTGTGCTCTTAGTTATGTGCGATTGGAAACCGTCATCGAGCTTCGACAGATTGACTGTGCAGAGTGTTGCCCCTTGAATTGACTCCAAGGCCACAGTTAGCACATTTTCAAAGTAAATGTGGTATGTTTCTCGTGTTGTATCTTCACTCATCGTGGAGACTGGTACTATGTATGAACCGTAAGAATGCTGTGAACCCTACACGTATTATGTCCCCATCGTTTTATCGTTCACATTCGCCCAACATGTTAATTTGCTGCAGGGTTTATATCGTCTGCTAGCGCAATCGAAACACTGCACTGCAGTCTCATTTCAAAAACAACAATTGCTCGTCTGCACGCATGAGGCAGGCTGGTAATAGGTTTAATACATGGTAAGAACGTTCTTAACCCTACACGTTTTCGATGCCGATTGTTGTTGCCTTGAAATAATAATTCGGAAACCATTCATTTACTGAACTGATGCAGTCGTATTTCAGTGTAGTCTACTATAACAGAGTCGACTTCCAAATGCTGGTCTAGCTGATACGTTATCGGAATAACACTTGTGTTTTCTGTTTGCCGCTGGGAATTTTACACTAACTCATCATTTAGTAATGTGGTTAATAAGCTACTAACACGGCATATGAGAAGAATCTTTGCAAGTCAAAACGAGAAGAGACCATTTGTGGAAGAGATACAGCCGCTTCTATTTTTAGATCAATGGGCTTAACTGTGGCACCGGCGCCTGCGATCTGTCAGGAAAAAAAACTTCTGCTTTGAGCCGGAGGAAATGTATGGTTATTTTTTGGTAAAGTGGAGGATATAAGCTACATGTCATTAATTAATTCTGAGGATGAGAGTACAGTTTCGCTTTGGCAAAGGGAGTAAGAATACGTTCTGTGGAAAAGTTAGCGCACTCCAAGAGTGCGCTAACAGATTTAAGCGCATCGCCATTAGCCAATCAACTGGTTCACATCAGTCATGTGACACCAGTACTTACTGACAATTATTATTATTATTATTATTATTATTATTATTATTATTTAAGTTATTGAGACATCCCAGTGCACTAAGGGATGTATTGAGCAAATCGAGAAAATTCAATTATTTTCGAGATTTGCTCTATAAATCCCTTAGTGCATTGGGATTGTTTCAATAACGATATTGTCGGTACCGCCAGAGAAAAAAAGAAGATGCAACACGCACATTTTGCTACACGCATTTGAATAGGCATAACTGTGTGGTCAGGTCGTAGAAGATCTACTTTTGTGTGGGCTGTCTCAAGTGTGTCGTGCTTTCATCACACGCAAACTCTTGTTTTAATTTCTGTTGTAAATTCCAGCGTAGCGTTAAGCTAAACAGTGATGATCTTTTAGAGAGACCTCATTTGAACTCGGAGAAAGGTCTGTGTTCTTAGTTATTTGCGATTCGTAACCTCAAGTAGAGCTTTGACGGATTGACTGTGCAGAGTGACTCCCCTTGAATTGGCTAACCCCCAAGGTCGATGGTTAGCACATTTTCAAAATAAATGTGGCATGTTTCTCGTGTGGTATCTTCACACATCGGGGAGTCGGGTACTAAATATGAACAGTAAGAATGCTCTGAACCCTACACGTTTTCTATCCCCATCGTTTTTTTGTTCACATTTGCCCAACATGTTCGTTTGCTGAGCGGGGTTTATGTCGTCTGCTAGGCTAGGGCAATCGAACCACTGCGGCATTCCAAAAAACAAAAATTGCTCGTCACGTTGCACTGAGTCTGCACGCATGAGGCAGGCTGGTAATAAGCCTTATATATGGTAAGAACGTTCTAAACACTACACGTTTTCGATTACGATTGTTCTTGCCTTGAAATAATAATTCGGAAACCATTCATTTACTGAAATGATGCAGTCGTATTTCAGTGTAATCTAGTCTGCTACGTATATATTCCAAATGCTGATCCAGCTGGAACGTAATCGGAATAACACTTGTGTTTTCTGTTAGCTGCTGGGAATTGTATACTAACTCATCATTTGGTAATGTGGATAATAAGCTACGGCATAATTATGAGAAGATTCTTCGCAAGTCGAAACTGAAAAATTAGACACAGCGGGTTCTATTTTTAGATCAGTGGCAACTGTGGCACAGTCACATGCAATCTGTCAGAAAAAACCCACTTCTGCTTTAATTGAAAAGCAGGACATTTATGGTATTTTGGTATTGTGGAGAATAAAAGCTACATGTCATTAATTAATTCTGAGGATGAGAGTACAGTCTCGCTTTGGCAAAGGGCGGAAGAATACCCTCTGCGGAAAAGTGAGCGCACTCCAAGAGTGCGCTAACAGTTTCAGCGCATCGCCATTAGCCAATCAACTGGTTCACATCAGTCATGTGACACCAGTACTTACTGACAATTATTATTATTATTATTTAAGTTATTGATACATCCCAGTGCACTAAGGGATTTATAGAGCAAATCGAGAAAATTCATTATTGAACGAAGCGCATTATTATATCACTGGCATTGTGCTTGCTACAGGCGAACGGTAGGCCTTGAACTGGCCCTGCACTATATAGCTAGGCTGTATTCAATAAAGGGGAGGTCCATAATCTGAGAAAGGAAACCCAAGGCTCCGAGCAATAGCTGAGCACTTTCTAATTTATTCCAAGAACCATCACACAGGAGTTTTCTGAATTCAATATCAAAGAACCTTGAATGGAAGATAAATGCACAAAGCAGGTTTTACAGTCTTCAGTGTTGGCTATGCACGGACGAATGATGCCGTCTTCTCCATGTCTTCCTTTCCTCCGTACAGCTTGCAGTGGAGGGAGATGTTTAAATGGACCTAACGTGTACGTTAATACATAGAAAATGCCTGCTCGAAGCGTAGGTGCAAAAGTGAAAACGATACTAGCTGCGAAGAATTGTATGCGCGAGACGATAACTTTCTGATGAGTCTCATTTAGACAAATAACGCCTTTAATGCGTATCCTTCCAATTTTAGGCAGTGCTGGTTTTCATAAGAGTTGCATTTGAACCTCGGAAATTCCCGTCAATATAAAGTAAAAAGATAGAATGTATTTGTGATTGACAATGTGCGCCATATTTATTGAACATTTACTAAAAAACAAGAAACAATCGGGTGCATACCGTTTTGGGCGGTTTTACGTTTCACTGAAGGAAAAACAGAATTTAGTGCGTTGTACAAAACTCTCTGGGTAACATGATTTACATAGAATAAAGAAGTACAAGTTATGCCATGTAGTCACTGAATGTAGGTTGAGCTTGCGGAATATTGTTTGAATAATACACCTGCAACGATGACGTCACACGTGACGTCGAAGCTACAGGTAATCCAGGTGTAAAGTCTAGAATGAGCACTGTAGTCGGCCAACATGGCTCTCAGCCCGATTTTAATGCACAGTCGGTACTCCCGACCAAATTTGGTATCATTTGAAAGATAAATGCCTATAGAATCTCACACAACCTTTCTAGGAACCCAAAAGTGGCAGCAGCTATACGCACTCTTGAGGCAAAGTAGCCAAAATATTGTGAAAAGTATACTGCAGAAAAAAGCACTTTGTTGCGAAATATTGCCATATCAGCTTAACCGCACGCATCAGAGTGAGTATATCAGAGTGAATTATTAGGGAACTGGAAGGTGTAAAACGGCAAGTAAAAAACTTGTTTAACCGTAGAAGGTAAGAACGTCATCAGGTCTTGCATTTCAGAAGTTTAATGTGTTACGTCATGCCGGTTTTACTTTTCTGGATCATGTCTATGAGGACGTTTCATAAGACACAATCTCATTAAATACCAATCAGAGGAAAATGTAATCATCGGGCTTATTGTAGCAAGTAACGTTTTGGAAATAACTCGTAAACACAAAATTAGAAAGATCATTATAGAAGTACACCCCTTAATTTTGAAAGTCAAAATTCTGCCCGGAAAGTCTTTTGGTCTCATTATGACGTGTTGGAATACAATTTGATGGACTTGACATGTATGTTGAGGTTACATGCCGAGTCTCAGTGATTATTAAAAATAATGGTCGAAGTTGGCGGATCATGAAAAATGCGAGCTTCAGCGAGCTTTTCCATGACCGCGAGCTGAGAATGAGAGGGTAGTTCATGTGCAACAATGAAGTAAAGAATACTGAGTCGATAGATGAATGAAAATGTTATACAATTGTATTCTTCAATTTCAATTTGAAAGTATGCTCAGGGGGATTAGGTTATGTGTCTTTGTTCTTTTGAATTTAACAAAACTTTGTTTAAATGAATGGCTGAATTTTTTTTTTCTCAGAAATATGATGTGAACTTTCTGAATATTACACTGAAGAGCATTGTCATTGCTTACAGTTTAAGTTAAACAAAGACGTCTTTGGTGTTTTGTTGTTTGTTTTTGTTTTGATTGTTTACTATTTAATTTTAGAACAACAATATTTAGAAGTGTGAACCCACTTTGTGGACACTGTACCCTGTTGTCTGCCAGTGTGTGTCATGCATGCATACAGGACAAGAATATAACAGTTTGATTGCCAATGATGAATTTAAATAACTGAGAATGATAACTGACAAGTACAAACAATTGCATGCACAAAAGGACCACTTAAGACAACAACACATTCCAACAGGTGGGCTTGAAGCATCAGAACAAATAATACATAAAAAAGGGTGTAAAAGGACCTGCCTTTGGTTTAGATTAAAATACAAGCAATCTGGTGATAAAAATAGCTTCTACATTTCTACCTTACCAGTCCTTTCACCTATATTTCCTTCCAAGAAAACTCTCCCTACTATTCCCTGCAGTTTTCCAATTCTTTTCTTGTTGTCTTATTTCTACCTGACTGGATCCATCACCTTTATTTCACTTACCAAAAGTCTTCTTTTCCACATCCTTATTTAAATCTGCACCCCGCATGTCGTATTAGGCGACTAACGGATTCTGTTTCTCCTTTTACCCTTGTTAAGTGGTTCTTGTATAGAATATAGTCAATGTTTGTAAAGATTTTAGTCAAGCAGTATGTAAGAAATGTTTAGTCCTTTGTACTGGAAACTTGCATTCTCCCAGTAAGGTCATATATTGTACTACGTTGCAAGCCCCTGGAGCAATTTTTTTATTAGTGCTTTTGTGAACAAGAAACACTTAACAAGTGGCTCTATCCCATCTCCCCCCCCCCCCCCTCCTTTCCCCTATCCCATCTCCCCCCTTTCCCTCGTCGCGATATAACCTTCGTGGTTGAAAACGACGTTAAACACCAAATAAATAAAGAAAGAATACCCCCTCCTCCCCCTCACCACCCCACGTTTAAGACATAAACAATCTGAGAAAATCATGCAGGCCTAAATTAAAATTTAGAGTCTGAAAATGGTGTAAACTTGAAGAGGTTTTGACCAGAAATTGGGTATTGAAAGGGGGGGGGGGGGGGTTGGACTGGGGGAGCCTAAACAGGATGTTTCCACTGTATGTAAAGTGGTGTTATGGAAAATATATGTCAGGGGTACATCCTCATCCTGACATGTAGTTCAGCTTGCAAGAATGTTTTGCACATTTAAGCGCTTAATTCTAAAGGTGTTTTTTTCTCAGAAATTCAGATAACATGTTTTAGATTTTACTGGGCTAACATAATCATGCAAGATTGAACATAATCTGCCATCATATCTGGTTCTATCCATTACATAATTATCTCGCCACATCCATCCCAGCCTGTACAAGACAATGAGAAAAACAATAGTTATGCATGTTCAGTGTATGGCCTATTGCATTTGTGCATTGCTCTGATTACTTGTTTCCCATTGATGGTCCAAACTTTTAGTTACTGCTCTTTTAAGATTTCTAGAACTTTGTCTGAAGTAGTACCTAAACAGTAATGTATTTCTTATGCAGGTCTCCTGGCACTTGATTTGTTCTTTGTAATGCTGATGTGGCGTTGTATTTTGCCTTTGTAATTGCTGTGGATCTTTGGAATTTGGAAGAAAAAAGGGCAAGTGCTTTTGTATAAAATCAGATTTGGAAAAGATATGTGTTACAGGTCATACCTTAATCATATACATGTATATCTGGTTCTTTAAAAAAGCTTGACAGATTTTATTTGTACATACATTTGATTAGTTACAATATCAGTTGGTAACTTTAAAAGGTATGTGACTTTCAATTGTGGTATGTTGTGCTCAATTTTGAATTCCCTAAATAGATACACATTCCAACGCTGTCTTATTATTTCTTAGCTTGTGTGCGTAGAATGGTATGAGAGAGAGAGAGAGAGAGAGAGAGAGAGAGAGAGAGAGAGAGAGAGAGAGAGAGAGAGAGAGAGAGAGAGAGAGAGAAGCAAGCATGGATATGTCTGTTCTATATAGAAAAAAAAACATGTTCACGTGATAACTGAAACAAGTACAAACACGCACTCACATACACATGCACAAAGATTTCCACCACCACCACCTTGACACTTATTCAATCACACTGCAAACATTTTACAAAATGTAATGGTATGCTTGTTTTTAATCATTATCAAACTTGAACCCGAGACAAGTGCATTTAGAGCAGTGACACGTACACAAATTTAACAAGTCGCGTAAGGCGAAAATACAACATTTAGTCAAGTAGCTGTCGAACTCACAGAATGAAACTGAACGCAATGCCATTTTTCAGCAAAACCGTATACTCGTAGCATCGTCAGTCCACCGCTCATGGCAAAGGCAGTGAAATTGACAAGAAGAGCGGTGTAGTAGTTGCGCTAAGAAGGATAGCACGCTTTTCTGTACCTCTCTTTGTTTTAACTTTCTGAGCGTGTTTTTAATCCAAACATATCATATCTATATGTTTTTGGAATCAGGAACCGACAAGGAATAAGATGAAAGTGTTTTTAAATTGATTTCGACAATTTAATTTTGATAATAATTTTTATATCTTTAATTTTCAGAGCTTGTTTTTAATCCAAATATAACATATTTATATGTTTTTGGAATCAGAAAATGATGGAGAATAAGATGAATGTAAATTTGGATCGTTTTATAAATTGTTATTTTTTTTTACAATTTTCAGATTTTTAATGACCAAAGTCATTAATTTTTAAGCCACCAAGCTGAAATGCAATACCGAAGTCTGGGCTTTGTCGAAGATTACTTGACCAAAATTTCAACCAATTTGGTTGAAAAATGAGGGCGTGACAGTGCCGCCTCAACTTTCACGAAAAGCCGGATATGACGTCAACAAAGACATTTATCAAAAAAAAATCAAAAAAAAAATCGGGGATTTCATACCCAGGAACTCTCATGTCAAATTTCATAAAGATCAGTCCAGTAGCTTAGTCTGAATCACTCTACACACACACACACAGACACACACACACACGCACATACACCACGACCCTCGTTTCGATTCCCCCTCGATGTTAAAATATTTAGTCAAAACTTGACTAAATATAAAAAAGAGAGAGAGAGAGAGAGAGAGAGAGAGAGAGAGAGACTCAGACTCAGACTCAGAACATTTTGTTGACATTAAGGGTAAACATTTTAAGCCAAGGGCCTAATCTTACAACGTGCCCTTTACATTCACACTAACACATCCGCACGCATATAAACAACATTATAATGAATTTTATATAGGCATAACATGTAAATGTACAGTAAATAAGCATAAGCACCACGGCCACACGAAACACAAAATCTAATAATTATACGAAGTAAAACAATATCAATACTATATGCTATGAGTATGTAATATGACGTGAAAATAATTATATAGTAATATTAATATAGTATACATTAGACAGAACTGTAAGATTCACATGATTATGTCACCGCGGGTGTGTACTTACAGAGAACAGTTTAGATGTTTTTTTTAAAGAAGATTTAAAAATATTTACAGATTTGCTAGTTTTAACATTCGAAGGAAGAGAGTTCCACCTTGACGGCCCAGCAAAGGCAAAACTAGTTTTATATAGATCTACACGGGTCCTTGGTAGTAGATATTTATCTGATCCGTATCTCTCAGGAGCCTCGGTTATGAATGCATTCAAGTATGGTGGTGCTAGCCCATGGAGTGCCTTGTACATTAACACTGCAATGTTATAGTCAAACTGCTCCTGCAGTGGAAGTAAACTAGCAGCTTTAAGCTTTTCTGACGTTGACAGATACGGGTTAGTAACAATTAGCTTTGCCCCTCTTCTGTGCAGGGAATTTAATTTTTTAAGCAGATTTTCGCTCGCACCGCACCATACAGTAGAAGCATAATTGATAAAAGATTGGCAGTGTGCCACAAAAAACATTTTTAGACCTTCTGCTTCTGCAAAGGGTTTTAATCTGGATAAAAGATACAGATTTTTGGAGAGCTTTTTGCAAATATTATTGATATGTACATTCCACCGAAGCTCCTGGTCAACTACGATTCCTAATACCTTGTGTGATTTAACCTGCTCTATGGGATCAGTGTTCAGCTTAAGGTTAAGAAGAAGGGGTGCTTTCTGGTGTTTCTGTCTGGATGTTATGACCATACTATTTGATTTCTTAGGGTGTAATGTCATTTTATTTTGAACGCACCATTTAAAATCATCATTTATTCCCTGTTGAAGATCGCATTGCACCTGATTTAACGTTTTTGAGGACGAGTGAAGGGAACTGTCATCGGCAAAGAGCTCACAGGACACATTGTTATTTTTTATATATGCAAGGGCAGGTCGTTGATAAAAATGCAAAATAATAAGGGCCCCAAAATAGAACCTTGAGGAACTCCGCATTTTAAGTAACCATCGCCTGAATATTGACCGTTTACGTAGACGCGCTGGGTTCTGTTTGATAAAAATGATGTAAGCAGGTTTACCGTGTGACTGCTGTGCGTGTAATACTCAAGCTTGCGAATGAGAAGAGTATGGTCTACTGTTTCAAAGGCTTTCCTCAGATCGAGGAAAACGGTACCGACGATTTTAGAATCGTTTATAGCTGAGAGCCAGGTATCACACAGACGGACAAGGGCCGTGGAACAAGAATGAAATTTACGGAAGCCAGATTGAAACTGGTAGAAAAGGTTGTAACATTCCATATGATGGGCCACGTGCTTATGAATATGCCTCTCAAGAGGCTTTGAAAGTACTGAGAGGATGGATATGGGACGGAAGTTATTAATGTCAGTAGAGTCCGATGTCTTTGGAATAGGAATAACTTTGGCGCACTTCCAACCCTCAGGGAATACACAAGTTTCAATATATAGATTATGGGGTCCTGATTTGGCCTATTATGGTCCGCTGGACCCGAAAAGCAACAGCTAACTAACTAACTAATACATAGATTATACAAAAACGTTAAGGGTTCAACAACATACGGAAGAGAAAGTTTTAAGATATAATTACTGATAGTGTCCACGTCCACAGCTTTTTTATTTTTCAATTCAGAAAAATATTTACCTACTTTGTGTATTGCTAGCTCGGGGATACAACTCTGGTCACTAGACCGTAGCCTCTCGTTACAAAATTCTGAAAGAGGGGAGTTTGAGAATTCATCGCTATGTGGGGTCGGGGGACCATTAGACTGGTGAAGGAGGGACGCCGTGGACAGGAAATGATCATTGAGCGTGTCTGGCGATGCCACGATCGAGGGCGATAAGAACGGCTTACGTTTCTTATGCGTTATCTCGTTCATGGCACGCCAGAGATGCGCCGTATCACAGTTGTTAGAGATCATCTGTTCAAAGTATCTGCGCTTCGAGTTTTTAACCAAAACGCTTATTTTGTTTATGTGGATTTTGTACTCGTCAATTTTTTTATCTTTCTTTAATTCATCCCTAATTTTCATGGCCTCCATAATGTCGGCTGTAATCCAACCGGGTTGCGTCTTCTGTTTAACTCTCCTCCTTCGAATGGGGGCATGTTTTTCCACAATAGGCATAAATAAACCTTGCCAAACAGTTAAAGCAGTATCGGGATTAGAGAGAGAGAGAGAGAGAGAGAGAGAGAGAGAGAGAGAGAGAGAGAGAGAGAGAAAGAGAGAGAGAGAGAGAGAGAGAGAGAGAGAGAGAGAGAGAGAGAGAGAGAGAGAGAGAGTATGAATACGAATACGAATGTGTTTTTGCTGTAGGCCACCGGCCTTTAGCAAGGGTGTAGCGGGTTATGGTCCGAAGTACATGGTATGTTCTAAATATTCGAACCGAAGAATGTTAATGCGGATTCACGATATTGGTTAGCCACAATCGTGTCTTTGCTTTAGCACCGCGAAATGTCATGTTTTTACATTTAGTCAAGTTTTGACTAAATGTTTTAACGTATAGGGGGGAATCGAGACGAGGGTCGTGGTGTATGTGCGTACTGGACCGAGAGTTCCTGGGTATGATATCCCCAGACTTTTTTTCATTTTTTTGATAAATGTCTTTGATGACGTCATATCCGGCTTTTCGTGAAAGTTGAGGCGGCACTGTCACGCTCTCATTTTTCAACCAAATTGGTTGAAATTTTGGTCAAGTAATCTTCGACAAAGCCCGGACTTTGGTATTGCATTTCAGCTTGGAGGCTTAAAATTTAATTGATGAGTTTGCTCATTAAAGTTGTCATTAAAATCGATTTTTCGCAAACAGATTTAAAATTGATTGCATCGTATTCTTCATCACATTCTGAATCTAAAAATATATATATATATGTCATGTTAACTCTTAAAATGTGATCACAATTAACGAAAATAGATTAATTAGTCTTACGTTTAAAATTTAAAAAATCGATCAAAAAATTCCTATTCTTTATCAGTTCCTGATTCGAAAAACATATAGATATGATAGGTTGTATTCAAAACAAGCTCAGAAAATTAACAAGAATACAGAAAAGCGCGCTTTCCTGCTTAGCACAATACGCTACCGCGCTAATCTGGCGTGTCAATATCACTACGTTTTGCACGTGGAAGGTGAGCGATTTCCTTCACGCGGGGATTGACGAAGCTGTACTGCCTTGGTGAAAAAATACAGTGCATTCAGTTTCATTCCATGAGTTCGACAGCTTAACTTAATGTAGTAATTTCGCCTTACGCGACTTGTTTTATACTCAGGTACAGACTTGTCGCAATGATATTCTAATTTGTATTACACAGGCTAATATCCCCTGTCTCTTTTTCAGGGAGAGCAATAGTTTTGTGTGCGTCCAGGAATGTGTCAACATGTCAGATACAAGAGCAGGGATACACACTGGAGCACTTCACGAATGAACAGCTGAAGCTTAAGATCCCTCATGTCAACAAGACGTTTGAAGGGCGGTATAAGTGTCACCTTACAGCTGACAAAGACCTGGAATCATGTGACTGCATCTTGACGGTTAAAGGTATTGTTGGTTTCTGTTTTCAACACACAATTCACGCTTTTGATATCGTTTGAGCGACTTTGAAATCAATGCAAATAGCTATCGTGAATTTGACCAACTTATGATTCATATTTATATAACTTACTTATTAAAGTTTATTGACAGTTTTTGTCAAACACTATTTAAAGGAACACTACTATTGGCGGGAGTTTCTGGTGCATTTAGGGAATTTCCTTCTGAACTGCTTTCCAATAGCCCCCATGAGTAAATATGTTGTATACACTTCCAAGGCGCTGTTCGCTTAAAGCCTAGCCTTCCTGGAGTTGAGTGATGTTGACTTCGTTGCATTCATTAGCTGAGTCTACTATCTGAAACTAGCCAAATTTAGATTGTGTACATGCATGTGATAACAAAATCAACAACAGCATTGTACATCAAATGGCAGATTAAATTAATTCCAAGAAGCATCACGACACTAAAAACACCTATCTAACTTGCACTTGTTCACTACAAAGGCAAAACAATATATAATTATGTTGCAGATTGTCTTGCACCGCAAACACCGACCGGAAACGAGACGTGTCCTTCCAGCCAAAGTAAGTGTAACATTACTCTCACATCAGCAAAGTCGCACATTTTAATTTCAATTGTAAATCAATCAAGTTGGCGTTTTAATGAAACAGATCCTGTGATTGGTCAGAATGCCCCAACTCCTTAAAAATTACCGGTCATTAATTGTCGATAACCACTCGCTAAACAATCCATTAAGGCTGGAGTATACACCTGAGGCCATATTTCAAAGTGGTTAGGCAGTTTTAAAGGTTTGTTTTTATAATAGTTCAGTGTTTTGTTTATCAGGAAAAAACAAAATGAATAGAGCTTGTCGCGCAAAATTTTGAGATAACGACTGAAGTTTGAGCATATGTATGAGATTTTTTTCAAGCAAACCCTACTGAAGAATTTGTGATATTGTATTGTGAATATGTAAACAAAAAAACAATCGGATGATCACAAACTGAAGAAGAGAAATAGGGAAGCAAAATAGAACATCAAACATAGTGATTTTACAGGTGAATTTGGAAAAAAAACCTTGTTTCCATTTTTGAAGCCCAATTTGAAGCATGGAACACAGTCAAACATAAATTAAAAGTGTTAAAGTGGTTACAGTGTTCAGAAATAGTGTTAAATAACAAGTTGAGTTATCCCTCTTCACCAATTTTAAAAGAAATACACCTCTTGTCGCTCAAAATTTTGAACTGTGATGCTTTTACTACCCCCACCCCCTACTCATTTTTCAGAAAAGAGTGCATATTATCTTCCAAATAGACAAGCAAGGTAGTCAGATGATCAAAACTTAAGAACAGAAATAGGGAAGCAAATAGAACATGCAACATAGTGATGTAACTGGTGAATTCAGAAAAAAACCACTTTTTTTTACTCATTTTCTAAGCTTAATTTAAAGCTTGGAAGACAGAACAAAATAAATTAAAAGTGCTAAAGTGGTTACAGTGTTCAGAAATAGTGTTAGATACCAAGTTGAG
Organism: Littorina saxatilis; assembly: GCF_037325665.1. Taxonomy (NCBI): domain Eukaryota; kingdom Metazoa; phylum Mollusca; class Gastropoda; order Littorinimorpha; family Littorinidae; genus Littorina; species Littorina saxatilis. Next base: position 90,763 of record NW_027127096.1, read on the forward strand.
TTATCCCTCTTCATCACAGTTAAAAGAAACACACCTCTTGTCGCGTACAATCTTGAACTGTGATCCTTTTACTACTCCCGCCCCCTACCCATTTGAACACAAAAGAGTGCATATTCTCTTCCAATTAGAAAAATAAGTAATTGCAAGCAACTGGACATTTTTAAAATACATCTTTTCTGTCAGTCCACGGATTGCTTAGTCCATTAAAAACAAACAGACTAGGATTTAACGCACCCATTTTAAGAAAAAGTTAACATGATAATTGATATATCAGACTTTTTTATGCAATTACTACTGAAGATTCCAGACCAGGTAAAACAATCATTTTATATCCTTTGTCACATTTTTTTTAATGTTCTTATAAATCTATCTATAGCGAGTCTTGTCTCTTTGTGTCATTTAGTTATTTTCAAGAATTCTATCCTAGCAAACAAATTTAAAAATCCCTACCTACCTACCCTATTTTGTTTACCCATGTTATTAGAAACAGACAATTTAATTTTTTTGGCCTAAAGATCTTGAAACATTTGTTGTATTGTTATTATTGCCATTAGCTGTGTCACTCGAATTTCATTGTCAGGCTGAAACTTAGCTGTTGCGTTGGTGTCTGCTGTGTGTATCTGGGTCCAAAGCAACTTTCACATTCTCATCTACACACTCACCTTACTCACACAAGTATACAATTCTACCCACAGAGGCGTTCGGGGATGGGGGTCTCGCACTCGGGCGAATCACACCAGAAAATACAAAGTATAACGTACACAGATTTTTCTATTGAACCAAAAAGCAAATTAAATCATGAATAAATCAATGAAGCAAAACTTCCACACAATGACACTCTCACTCTCGGGCGAGAGTCTGCTACAGACATGTTGAACCTTTTGCTGGACCACGGACAGTTCCAAGCAGGCATTTTTTGGTAGGATATTTCTTGCCGATGCTACGAATTATGCAGTTTTGCAGTAAAGTGGAAGGCATTCTACCTAATAACGGCTAACATATCAAAAACCTTCAATCCAACAGCACCTAGGCATGTAGTGTAAACACTCACAGATCTAACAAGACCATTCTCAGATAGCAACATTGCGTAATACTACCATAAATGGATGTTTTGTCCGCGAATTTTGGCGTGTGGGAACCGAGTGGGAACCGAACACAAAGGGTCAGGGCACCGAACACAAAGCGTAGGGGAACCGTCACTGTGTCACCGGTGTGAAATAGTAAGATTAAGTCAAGTGTTGACTGTAATTTTTTATAAGGGCGAAGTTTGCCACCCTATGTATGTATTGTGTATTTCATGTATGTTTGAAATGTATGTATATGGTGTGTATGAACGTGTGTGTGTGTGTGTGGGGGTAGGGGGGTCTATGCCACTGTGTGTGCTTGTGTGAGAGAAAAAGATAAAGCGAGTTAGATAGAGAGGGAATGTGTGTGTGTGTGTGTGTGTGTGTGTGTGTGTGTGTGTGTACGTGCGTGCGTGCGTGCGTTCGTGTGCGTGTGGGTGCGTATTAAAACATTATAGTTAAGTTGTTATTTTGAATACACACATGCCAGCAGTGTAAGGGCCACACACTTTCCGTAGAGACTATGGCAACATATTCTAGGAATACGATGTGGAATGTATATATAATTTTCAGGAGATAAATGCTGTGCCTGTTCCTGTATGTATGTATGTATGTATGTATGTATGTATGTATGTATGTATGTATGTATGTATGCATGCATATATGTATGGATGGATGGATGGATAGATGTATATATGTGTGTGTGTGCGTGCGTGAGTGCGTGCGTGCGTGTGTGTGTGTGTGTGTGTGTGTGTGTGTGTGTGTGTGTGTGTGTGTGTGTGTGTGTTAGCGTGTGTGGGGGTGGCTGTTTTGAAATCATGTTTTGTTGTTGATTGAATGATGCTGACAATTCGCCTGGCTTAGTATTAGGGGAAGGTTGCCCAATATGGACAACGTTTTGTTTCATGCTGATAACTAGCTTGTTTTCTTGCAAAGAAGTTTCATTTGTGTTTGGTAGTCCTTCTCTCTGTAGTTAATAGTTAGGCCTAATTAGTACGGTTTAGCTTTGTTTGACTTTCAGCAAAAGTTAGATACAGCTTTGGCTGTGGACAGAAACTAAACCGTTTTAAGCGTCAAACTTTGAGTGAATGCTGCCAAATGTGTTAAAGAAAGAGAAAAACCTGACGGTTTTGTGGTTTGTCAAATTGTGGTCTGCAACTGGATACAGCGAACGAAATGTTTTTGAGCGCTATAGCACCGTTGGATTGTCAGAACAGGAGATTGTCCATATTAGAAGCCGGTTCATATTGGACAACCTTATATCATTCCCTTTGTTTCACCCCACTTTAGTTCACTCTACGGTTGCAGGTTAATGTGTAATTGAATGCCTTTATTCTTTCTCCGACCAGATACATCGAGCGACTTGAACATACTCTTGACGTTCTTCATACCCATAGGCCTACTGATCATTCCTGTGGTCTCCGTAGGGTGTGTCCGTCGATGGTAAGCTGCCAAACACACTTGCAGTATAACCCTTGTAGATATTCGCTCAGTACAACAAGGACAGTTACAACCAATAATACTTAAGGGCAGATGCTAGACATAATCAGAAAGTTGGTGTCTGCCAGGTCGCATTATTTTGTTCTTGGAGTATAGGTTAATCCCCAATGGAGAGCTACCCACAAGTGTATCATTATAATGTATGACTTTAAGCTTCTTGTGTACTGTGACAAATGGTTAAATATATTAGGCGGCAGGTATGTGAGCTCAAGATAGATCTGCCAACCAACTTCACAAAGTTAATTTCGAAACATAAACAAACGATAAACACATGCGTTTATATATGCATACGCGTGCATGTGTTTCTGCGAATGGGTGTGTGTGTGTGTGTGTGTGTGTGTGTGTGTTTCTGTGGGGGTGTGTAAGTGTGTATGTGTGTGTGTGTGTGTGTATGCGTGTGTGGGTGTGTGTGTAAGTGTGTATGTGTGTGCAGGTACAGGAATAGGCATGGACAACTCAAACCTTTTTGCATGCAGAGTTTATTAGGGAACCAGGAAGATCACCACGAGGTAAGCCTTGTTGCTTATTTCTTGAATAAGTGTGCTTAGTTTGCCATTTTTTAGTTTGAAAGAAAGGAGAAACCTTTTCGTCAACTCTCGTTAAAGGGCTAATAACCTGGTAGGACTGTTACCAACTGTCTAGACAGCTACTTCCCTCTGCCTCACTTAATTCCCTCACCCCTCCTTTTCTTTTAAAAAGGGTTTTGGAACAAAATATCATAATGTATTTTCCAACCGAAATCGAAACAAAAAGTCATTTGTTTAAACTTGCTGCTTGCTCTCGATCTTTGGGATCGAAGCCCCAGTCTTGAAAGCGGGACGGTAGTCTCACATCTCGTCCGCTGCGGGTTGTAGTGACTGTAGTCGACGGTTGCTGCCCTCGGTATGGCGCGGCTGGAGGCGGTGGCTAGAACGAAGACCTGGCTGGTCTGCACCACGCCGGCTTTGCGTTTCAGGATCGGGACCCATCCTGAACCCTAGGTCAAAATGAGTTCGGCTCATTCTCTCCCTGACAGGATGCCTTGAGTTTCCTTGTCTGGCAAGGAAACCGATTTTTTTTAACATATTTAGAGCTTTTTGTAATGTATTATTGATATAAGAAGATTCGCGATCGTCGATAGTGATATTTCATGGTGTTGTGTAATTTTTAAATTACAAAGGAATTGATTTGTAAGACAGTTTTAAGGGAGCTATTTTTTCGCGGCTGTATTTTGCTGTGTAAACAACTCTAAATATGGCAAAAGTGTCACGTGATAATCAACCGTTTGGTTTCGGCGTTCGCTGAAGCAGACGATTTTTTTCTGTAGTGATGCAACCATATTTTATGGTCTCCTTCCGGCAGCAGTCCCAAAATGTCGACTTGTTTTGACCTTAGAACGATGTCTTTATCATAACTGTGAAGAACAGAACGGAGATCACTGTCGAAGTCGGCCAATCTGCAATCATGTTCGTCTCGCGAACACTGATCTCAAATTTAGATCTGTGCTCGCGAAAAACATATGGGAGATAACTCTGTATTCCTAGTTTTGATAGATTCGCGTAGGACTGTCGCGTCCGGTCAGGGAGAGAATGAGCCGAACTCATTTTGACCTGAGTTCAGGATGGATCGGGACCATGTTGGATTGGGACAGGGTAAAGAACAGAGATGTTGGTCATGGTACACGTATCATCGTATGCCTGTCTAACACTGGAAGACAACTTGAGGTTTCGTCTGTTCCGACGATACTGGATACTGTCCCCTTTCTGTTTGTATTTTATAAGACGGCGTTGCTTATTGACGTAGGACTGTTGCAGGTTTTCCCCAGGACTTCTCATGATCTCATTTCTGGAGAACAATGTCACCTGGTCTTATTGGATGTAGGGTTTCTGCCCAATGAAATCTGTCGTGGTCGTTCTCGTTTCTATGAGCTTGTCTTACTCATCCCGCGTCTTGATCGCATCTCTTATTACAGTCTTTGGGATGAGATTGCTTGAGTATGGGGCGTCGTTTGCATTTTTCTTCCAAATGCAGGCTTGTTTCCGTTGGTGTTGTTGGCCTATCCTGGTAATTGAGTAGGGCTAAGAATGGGTTTTCTTGAGCGAGAATCTTCTTGGCCTCTTTAATTGCTCACTCGGCTTCTCCATTCAACTGAGGGAAGTGTGGCCTGCTAGTCGAGAGGGTGAACTAGCTTCCATGCTGCTGCAACGTTCCGAAACCCTGTTGACGTGAGCTGAGAACCGGTGTCCGTGACGACGCCATCTGGTATTCCGTGGTGTGCACATATGTTCTTTATGCACCCATTGACGACTTCAGATGTCTCGCTTGGAAGATGAGCGATCTCGAGGTATGTTGAATAGTAGTCAATCAAAACAAGATAAGTCTGTCTCTTGACAGGTCTGCGGCAACCGTCTGGAATTGTCTGTGTGATAGTTCCGGTGTGATTAGACGCTCACTTATCTTAGATTGCTGCTTCTCTGCTTCTGGTGCTGCAGTGTTGGTATGCTAACACTTTTCGTGTGATGTCTTCATTAATGCCTGGCCACAAAACTGTCGACTTTGTTAATTCGCGACATTTGCTTATCATATCTGGTTCACCATGTCTTCTTCCAAGACCTGCGTAATGACGATCTGTACCCGAGAAGACCTAGATGTAAGGTGAACTCCCCTCTGAATGCTTTATAGTATTTCAGATCTGGCTCTACATCAGTTTCGTATCTAGGCCAACCGTTGGCCGTGTAGTGTCGAGCTGCTTTGACGACAGGATCTTGCTGACTCGGTGCTGCTATCTCGTCAAGTCGTGTGTCTGAAACCGGCTATGAAGACTGGACAGCGTCGAACGTGATCTTCCACATCTTCCATCTGTAGTGTGACAACATCGGCTCTGTCTTCTGATGCCTCTTCTCCCGACTAAGGACTTCTGGACAATTTGTCTGTTACTACATTAGTGGAAAGGCTAAACCGTGAAAAAGCGCCCAGAAAAAGGTACTTTAAAGCACCGGTTTTGTATGCTCGATAACTATATATTTTCTGAAAGCTTCATATCTATAGATTGCAATGAGACCGATCGTCAGATTTTTTTTATATATTTTATTTGGGGGGGGGGGGGGGGGGGGGGCGGTGAGCATATCCTTCTTCATTGGTCTTTTTTTTCAATGACATTTTAATTTTGTTTTCTTTTACATTACAGGTTACATTTCCATTAAATTACTTTTTAATTCAACAACAATCTAACTAAGGACAATGGGGATAAACCTTTCGTAGCGCGAATTCTTGTTGAAATACAATTTCCAATGGAATATGCGATTTAGTTTTCTTAACTTTGCTAATGCACATTTTTGCTATTAATAAAACATGGTTAATTAACGCTGATTCCTGACATTCTTCGATTCCGAATAATACATCTGTAATAGACAATAAGAAAGTCCGACCTGTCAGACTGTTCAACATTTTTGGCTCACGTAAGTGTAGCCTATGCGATGATAAACTTTGTCTGTCTGTGCGTGCGTGCGTGCGTGCGTGTGTGTGTGATAGAAACTTTAACATTTCCGAGTCTATGGATAAAGCTCGCATAAGAAGATTACGTCTCGGTCAAAAGTGTTTGACGTGTGTGATAGAAACTATTTGAAGACGTCACATTATGACGTAAGAGGGTTAGACGTCACGCAAAGGAATTACTGAAAGTCTCGGTCATTGTTATTGTGAGCGGGCCGAGACTAATTGGCAGATCCAGGGTCTCGCTTTCTTGCACAGTTTCACCTATGCTTACTCTGTGTGTGTGTGTGTGTGTGTGTGTGTGTGTGTGTGTGTGTGTGTGTGTGTGTGTGTGTGTGTCTGTGTGTGTGTGTGTGTGTGTGTGTGTGTGTGTGTGTGTGTGTGTGTGTGTGTGTGTGTGTGTGTGTGTGTGTGTGACGGAGTGATTGAGTTTGTGTTACTGTTTGTCGATTTCTTACGTGAGCCTTGAAGGCTTCGCCTCTTGTTTCTATATAGGTCCAAAACCTAATTCGGGGACACTCATAAAAAAAGTGTTCCATAACATCCAACATATGTGGGCACTCGTTACAATTTTTTGTTTGACTTACTTTCATTTTATGTAATAAAATATTGGTGGGATATAAATTGTGACAAATTTTCCATTGCAACACACGCAGGCGCACTTTTTTTGTCACCTGTCGTGGCAACAACCACGTCTGTTCGACAAAAACAAAATCTAGTTTTCTTTTCCAAAAATCGATTGCATGAGATTTGTCAATGCTATCATTCCGTTTTTTCTTTAAATATGACTTAATTAACTTGGGTTTGCTTTTAAACACATTAAATTCATCATCAATCATATCTACATTAACTAAAATTATGTGCTGGGTTGTCTACAATCCAATCTTTCCATTGTTTTGGAATTGCATTCATCACAGCGTTGTATTCAAAAAAGGTTATTGTAGGGTTTTGCTGCACAGTGATCAGTACATCTTCACATAACAGAAACTGATTTCTTTCAACATTCAACAAATCATTTATAACATTATAACCTTTCTGGCGTAATTTTACAAAATCCAACACTTTACCTTTAAACTGAATCAGTCTATTATTAAATAAAAGTTGATTACCAACATAATTTCTGTCAACTTCCTCTAAACCTACTTTATTTTTATTATCAAGATATGTCAAAAATACCTCTTTCCAAAAATCATTTTGAACTTTTTCAATTCCTTGTAATTCCTTTTGTGTGGAATTAATTTTTGCCAAATGATTAAAATCTGTTAATTGTTGAATGTGCCATTTTGGGATTGCACTCCAATTTTCTCGACCTGCTTCATGCAACCGTCCAAACCAATTTAAATAAAACACTTTCTGTATATCAGACATATTGATCATTTTCAATCCACCATGCTCATATTCAGACTCCATAATTTTCCTTTTTATCTTTTCAAAAGCTTTTTTATTACTATATTGTTTTTGCCATACAAATTTGTATAGTTTTGTGTTTAGCTGTGTGAGAACTTGCTTTGGAAGACCAACAGACTGCATACTATACACAAATGGGGAAGTCATAAACGTTTTAATAACTGTTATTTGTCCCTGTATACTGAGATCTCTTTTACTCCACTGTTTAATCATGGCATCAAGACACTCCATTTTGAATTTTCAGTTTTCCTCGATGTCTTTTGCCATTTTACAAAGTTCTACTAAATTTAATCCCTAAAATTGTAATCTCCTTAACAACGTGGAAAAGCAGATTAGGTTCCGTTGGTTCTCTCCCCATTCTCAAAGCTTTCGTTTTATCTAAGTTTAATTGTAGCCCTGAGACTTTGCTAAATTGGTTCAATATGTTCATTGCCATGTTAGCATCATCTCGGTTTTTTTTTTAAAACAGGGTTGTATCATCTGCCATTTGTTTTATTTTTATGACCGTACCATCCTGATTAATCATGTTCGGTGTAGTTATTCCAACTATAGGGCTGTTTCTTATCTGAATTGCTAACAATTCTACCGCCAAGACAAAAGCCAACGGCGAAACCGGGCAACCTTGTCGAATTCAACTGAATACGTTAAAACTCTCCGATAACCAACCTCCATGATTTATACAACTTGTAGTACCTTTTATCAAAATCTCCACCCACTTATTAAAACTAGATCCAAATCCAAATCTGTCAAAAACATTAAGAAGTAGCGAATTTGATATACTGTCGAAAGCATTGTTTAAATCCAGGGCAAGTAGATAACCCGCCTTTCCACTAACATTAAAGTAATTGACCGCATCATCAATCGTTCTAATCACTGTTGATATATTTATGTCTTGTAGGTAACCAACCTGATCTACACTGATTAATTCATTTATTACTAAACCCATTCTTCTTGCCAAAACTTTAGCTATAATCTTATAATCAGTATTAGTTAATGTAATTGGTCTCCAATTACTAAATCGTTCTCTATCCAAATCTTTTCCTTTATGCAATAATATTATCACCCCTTGACTTTGCGTATATGATAGCTCTTCCCTTTCAAATGATTCATTAAATGAATCAACAAGCAATCTGCTTATCTTGCTCCAAAATACTTTCATAAAATCAATAGAAATTCCATCAACCCCGGGGGCCGAGCCATTTTTCATGCTACACAGAGTGTCGGCTGCTTCTGCGGGAGTTACTAACCCCTCACATAAACGTGACTGTTCTTCACTAAGGCGTGGAACAAATTCTTGCGACAAAAAATCCAAACTATCTTTTACCGTATTTTCAGAATCAGTTTTCAGACTATACAAACGTGTATAATATTCTTTTTGTTCTTGTAACATCAATTTCTGGTCGGTTATTGTATCACCCGCTAAAGTGCTGAGGCGTGTACACTACATTGGGGTGTGCACGTTAAAGATCCCACGATTGACAAAAGGGTCTTTCCTGGCAAAATTGTATAGGCATAGATAAAAATGTCCACCAACATACCCGTGTGACTTGGAATAATAGGCCGTGAAAAGTAGGATATGCGCCGAAATGGCTGCGATCTGCTGGCCGATGTGAATGCGTGATGTATTGTGCAAAAACATTCCATCTCACACGGCATAAATAAATCCCTGCGCCTTGAATATGTGCGCAATATAAATTGCATAAAATAAAAATTAAAAATAAATAAAATAAAAAATTAAAAATCCCTGCGCTTAGAACTGTACCCACGGAATACGCGCGATATAAGCCTCATATTGATTGATTGATAATGTTTTTCTTCTTTTGTCTTTTTTCTAAGTTACAAAAAAATGTTGTGTTTTTTTCCCCCTCTTCTATCCATTTCACCCTAGCTCTAGCCTGTGCACCCCTTGCTTTTTCTAATTCTAATAATTCTAACTTTTGTTTCAATTTTATTAATTCTGTTTGCAACCCATTATTTTCAATCTCATTAATCAATAATCTTTCCAGTTCTCTAAGGCGGGTTTGTAACCTGATTTCTTCATTGTTCCTATTACACGACTGTTTTTTTTCCAAATTCAATGCAGACATTTCTTATCTGTACTTTTGCCAATTCCCATCTGTTTATTGCTGAGGCATCATTCTCGGCTTCTTCAACCAAAACATCCAGAAGTGAATTCATTTGTTCCAGAAAGTGTTGATTTTTCAAATAACTGTTGTTGAACCGCCAGTAACCTGGACCTCTAATCAAAATCCTTCTCATTCATTTCGACAACAACAGCTTTGTGATCTGAACTTGGAACACACATATGATCTGCTGATACACACGATAACAACACTCCTCTAGATACAAAACAATAATCAAGACGCCTGGCAACAAAGGGGTTAAATCTGTTCCAGGTATAATCTTTTTCATCATCATGAAAGTATCTCCAAAAAAATGTCTGTTTGTCTGTCTGTCTGTAAAAAATTCCATTTCAAACGGCAGAAATTAATATGTAAGCGCCTAGGGCTATATCTAGATTAGGCGCATAAATGTTCATAATAATAATAATAATAATAATGTCAGTTAAGGTATTAGTTAAATCTGTGAAAACTTCAATTTCTCTGTTACTATGAGGCCGGCCAGAAATAATGTCAAGTTCATTGTTGACCACACAGTTAAAATCACCACATAAGATAAACTGGTCGGTTTCAAATTCATCCACAATATCTCTAATAGAACGGAAAAATGCCATTTTCTCATTTGATTCATTTAGAGCATACACATTTATAATATTAATGCGCTGTTTTCTGTATTCTACAGAGATAACAACAACCCGTTCTTGTTTTTTTACTAATTCAATTTTTCCATCAAAATGTGTTGATGTCAAAATGACCTCACCCTTACTGTAACATGTTCCAGCTTGTGCAAATACTTTCCCTCCCCATTGTTTTTCCCACATTATTACATCTTTACAACTTATGTGTGTTTCTTGCAAACAAATAATATCAAACTTTTTTTCTCTCAAAAATTTAAACAACGTTATTCTTTTCCATTTGTTTCTCAGTCCTCTACAATTCAACGAACATACACGCAGTTTACTCGCCATTAGGGCATGATACGTTGGTAGTGAACGTAGTCATATCAAGTCTATAAAGACCAGATAACAAAATCGTGATCCAAGGGCTCGTCCGTAATCCAGTCCAAAATCGAAATCCAAGTCCTGACACTGACTACCCGTTATTCCCACCTCTCTCTTTCATCAGGTAGCTCTCCTTCACCTTCTACCCATCCCTCTCCCTCCCCCTGTTCTTCTCCTTTGTCACTGTCTGGAAGCTTGTCCACGGGTGAGCGGTCCTTCTCTCCAGAAAGGCGACGCTTAGGTGTTGTTGATCGCTGTCTCCCGTGCTCCACGCGTGACATACTCATGGATAGGGTGAGCTGTCTCCTGTCGACTGGTGTTTTCTGTTCTTTTCTCCCTCTTGACAACACCTGTTTATCTCCACCTCCCTTCCCCTTTGTTTTGTCTGTACCATGTTCGTCGTTGTCAGTTTTGCTAACGCTTGGCACGCTTGGCACGTGCAGCGCGCTGTCATGTGTGGCTGCACTAGTGTCAATGGAAGACTGAACCTCCACTACCGTCAGTGCGTTCGTCAGTGCGTTCGTCTGTTTGTCTCTGTCTTGTCCTGTCATGTTCTACACTGTGTTGTTTCCGGAGAAAGCACAGACACTGTCCCCACGCTTATGCCCCGCCAACTTGCAAGTAAGGCACACCACATCATTTTCACACACATAGACATGGTGGTTGGTCTGCAGGCATTTTGAACATACAATATCTTTTCTCACTGTCTTCTGTTCCCTATGCTAGATCTTTGCCTGAAAACCGGCAACAGCGAGTGTTTTCTCAAGGGGTGTTTTGGGGACGGTTATGAAAACGAACCTCCTCCCTGTCTGTCGTCAGATTGTTACCTGGCAGCAGCTAAGCGCAATTTTGATGTCAAAGTAGATCCATTAAATACCAAAAAACAAGCTTCATCAAAACAGTGTACTTATTGCACACACATTTTTATAGCAGCACAGGAGCATGTATCACTACCACACCAAGCGCAGAACACATGTTGTCGATAAATCGAAAGTACACCTCGCGTCGATGTTTACCCCTTTTGTCCCTTCTCAAGGATGTAGCACATTCTAGCGGCCTGCAATCTGTCAACTACAACTGGGCCCGTATGCTTATGGGGGAAGTTCGCGACAACTCCCGAAGTTTTGAGTGACATCGGAAGTACAAGTTTGCCTCACTTTCGTATGCATGGGCCGGAAAAAGGGTTTACCTCGAAGCAAAGCGAGGAAGTAACTCAGGGTATTTTGCGACTACTTCTAAAGTTTTGAGTGACATCGGAAGTACATCCTCACTTTCGCATGCATGGGACGAAAAAAGAGTTTACTTTGGAAGCTAACGAGGAAGTAAATGAGGGTAAATGTACTACAGCCAGACCCAGTAGTAAACACGCTACTTCCACAGTTTCTCAGTGCAAAAAGGCAGGGCTTTTCTTCAGTTTTTCATATCAAACCGAGCTGACGCAAATGAAAGTCCCAAAGAGAGAAAATAGAGGGAAAAGTCGTATCTTGTGCATGCATTTCGTGCAAATTTCCCTGAATACAAACCTGAGTTGCCAGCTTTGACTTTTGTTTGTTCTGGGTCATTGGCCACCACTCTTTCATTCCCGCTTATACGAGGGGGTTACTGTGTTTCTATGAAAATGGGCGTCGTTGTGTGCATGTGTGTGTGTGTGTGTGTGTGCGTGCGTGTGTTTGTGTGTGTGGATGTGTGTATGTGTGTGTGTGTGTGTGTGTGTGTTCGAGTGTTGAAGTGTAAGTTTCTGCTATTTTTTTGTCATTGCTTTATCTGTGTGTGTGTGTATGTGTGTGTGTGTGTGTATTTGTGCGAGTGCCTGTCTGCCTGTGTGTGCGTGCGTGCGGGTATAATTATTGTGCGTCTGTTCCTTCATACGTTTGTTTGCGTGTACGCGCGAGCCGTGTGTGTGTGTGTTTGTGTGTGTGCGTTTGTGTGTGTGTGTGTGTGTGTGTTCGATGTTATGTGTGTGTTCGACGGTGTGTGTGTGTTCGACGGTGTGTGTGTGTTCGACGGTGTGTGTGTGTGTGTTTGTGTGTGTGTGTATGTGTGTTCGACGTTATGAGTGTGTTCGACGGTGTGTGTGTGTGTGTGTGTGTGTGTGTGTGCACCCACTCCCCACACTATGATGAGCTGACTATATTTGCGCCTAGATATTTTATTCATGTTCTTACGTTTTATGCTGTTTATTGTGATTCACCACACCCGAGTTTATCGTAATTGAGATAATAAAGTGTTCTATGTCTATGTATATGTCTAATACACATGCACACACGCACGTAGGCTACAAAAATCCAATCTTGACTTTGAACTTTATATAAACATACATCCTCTTCACAATTAACGAGGACAAACATAATTTACAAACACCTAAGTACAACAATTTTTCTGTTTTAAAAATTCGGACACACATTTTCTCAAATAATATGAAATTCGCTGAACTTATCTTCTTTTCACTACACCTTATATCTTGATTCCCAAAAAATGGAGTTCTGCTTTTTCAAATTTACCAGTAACACAAACTTTCGCTCTGACCAAACTATTTTTGTCCAGCAGTTTTACCGATACACAATCATAAAAAAACACTACAAAAAGAGTTTTAAGTTAACCGACTTCGCTACCACATAAACAACCTTTTTTATTGTCCCCAACATTCTGGTCAACGAAATCATTATAGACAGTCATTCTATTTAAGGACAATCATCACAGCTTTGAACCGACCCTTTCGTTCAACCAGTCAAAAACAACAATTATAGTAAAAGCTACAGCGCGATCAACGTTTGCCCATTTACGAACTCGCGATGAGATTTGTTTCTTCTGGTCACCAAGCCTACCGTTTACAAACGCATGCGCACTAATTGGGATTCCCCCAATTTTCTCGACCTTGACCTCAGAACTCTCGAAGCCACTATACTTCGGCGTTCAATTTAGCTCGTGCATACCGAGTAGCTGGCAACTTTGCTTTCGAAGTTCCCACTTCCAATGTTAGTTTCCAGGGCCTCTCGCTTGACATAATTATACGACGATATCGCATATCAAGGGTCCTTACCCATCCAAATGAAACCTCCAGCGCATACTACAATAGGAAGGTTTCCGCAAGTTATCTCTCTGAGGTTTTGGGTGCGTGCCCCTTGCGGGGGCAAAAAACATCGAGGTCACAAGCAGGGTCAAGGGGAAGGTCGCTGGGCGGACGGGAGACTATTGCAGGACATTCCGTTTTTAAAGGCAGCTCATTGGGAAATGATCTCAGATACAATATCGAAGACGTGAAATGCGTCAATCGAGCAACTGTGGTAACTTGGCTACAATCGTGAGACGGTCTCCTACCTTGCACCATAGACACAGACTGTGACATTCTTGTTTAATTTAGGTGAAATGCTTTAAACAGAGTGACTCAAAAGCGACAGTTCGATCAGTTACTGACCGAAAAAAACGTGCTCGAGTCATTCGGCGAAGGTGGCGAGCTTTCAAACCAGCACGACTGAATAACTCAGGATGCCTTTTTTCATCATGCCTCTATTCTACACGAGTAACATAGTGCAGTGGTAACGTTTCCGGACTCTCGTTCAATCGCTCCGGGTTCAAGTTTCGCCACGGGAGCTATATATTTTTTTGTTTTATTAATCTTTTTCTTTTTAAGCCTCCGCAATTGCATTCCGGCTGCAAAAACCGGGTTTTGCCTCTGTGTTCATTTTATTTATTTGCAAAAGAAACCTTCCTATGCTTTGAAAAAATCATATCATGTCTTGACTTTCAACTGTACGCGCATGTGTATGCGTGTGTCACTACGGTGAGTGTGTGTGTGTGTGTGTGTGTGTGTGTGTGTGTGTGACGTGTCACTTGTGTCATCATAGTTTCAGAGTGTGTATGAGTGTAGATTGAGAGAGAATGAGAGAGTGAGTGTGTGGTTATTTGTTTGTGACTGTGTGCGTGCGTGTATGGGTGCGCGTGTGTGTGTATATGTGTGTGTGTGCGCGCGCGCGTGTGTGCAGTGTGTGGTGTGTGTGTTTATGTGTGCCGTCAGTGTCACTTGTGTCATAGTGTCAGTATGTGTATGAGTGTACGTTTGTCTGTGTGTGCGTGTGTCGTAAGAGAGAGAGAGAGAGAGAGAGAGAGAGAGAGAGAGAGAGAGAGAGAGAGAGAGAGAGAGAGAGAGAGAGAGACCGACACTTTTTTGGCAATTTTCTACCAGACAGCGTCTTTATGTTTAACAGTTAGACTGTTCTGAAATTTGGACAGAATAACCGTTCTTTCGTAAAACACTTCTCAAGAGGACAGCAATTTCACCATCTGAAAAAGGTGCAGAACGCCCCTCCGTGTCTACTTTCTTTTTGAGCGGCACACGTGCCTTGCCATTTTCGTTGACTGCCATGTTGATAGAAACGTGCGCATGCGTATTAGTAGGGATTCCCCCAATTTCCCCGACCTTGACCTTAATACTCTCGATGTCACTACTTTGGCGTTCAAGTCAGTTCATGCATAGTGAACAGTTAGATAGTTGACTTCGGGAGTTCCCACTTCGAAAAGAGGCCTCTACTTCCAGTGTTTCTTACTTCTAGTTCATGCATACGGGCCCTGATGAGGGGCACAAGAGCCTCAAGCACGTTAAATAGTAACACAAAACATTCTCGTTGGGCTCAAATTTTGACTCAGCCGCTTCCTTATAAAAAAACAAAAACATTTCGGCCCGCGGCATATGCAGTCGAAAATCGTGTGACGTTTCGATTGGGATTAAATGAATAAAAAAAAGCTTTTTTTTCTGATTGCTATGAGGTGTACTTTCAATTTATCGACAATCTGTGTTCCGCGCTTGGTGTGATGTTGACACCACGCCCGTTCTTGACAAACTCCTCGAAGCTGATGTTACTTGAAGTGAAAGCTTTACCATGTCAGTTTGTGTCCCGGCCTCATGCGTTCGAGAAGAGGATGCAAAAAGCGATGTAGAGTCGGCAATGCGAGTGTCCCGCGTTATATTCCTTGTAGTGAATAGTAGTAGTAACGATTTAGTAAGGATGAGGGAGTAAATGATAATCGACCGGCGCTTTGATACAAGCTCGTGTGATTGTAGGTATAAATGTGTACAGAAAAACAAATACTTTCCAACCAGTAGCAAGCCAGACGATTGATGTAAAAGAAAAACATATCGGTATTTTGTAACTACGTCATGCACTAGTGCCTTCGGTTTCTTATCTCTGTTGTTGCGTAACGTCCTTTCATTTTGGCCTTTTAATCAATTTTGCAGTTTTTCTGAGGGCGTTCTGGAAAGTACGTCTCCACAAAATATATACGTTATGTAGAACAATGTACATGGCTTTAAAAAGCAAATTTTGAGTGATACGGCCGGCCCGTTCTTTCGCCTGCAAACAAGCCTGTATTGATTGAGGACTTTCACGTAGATTTCAGACCTCTTCACATCACAGAAAATCAATGAAACATACTGAGTATAATAACCTGACGTCCGATTACTTGGTTGATTAATATACATTATCCCATGACCTGCCTCTTTGTCTCTGTTAGCTGAGGAGGTGATTATTTTGGATAATCCATCACAACCATATGGATAATCCATCACAATCGAGTCTCGATCTGAATAATTTATAGAGGTCATCTGCATATTTATCGTTAACTCGGAGACTACTTTCTTCAGCAAAACGATTGAGATATTCTGCGGTATAAAAGTCGAACTCACGTTTAGCTAACGATCTACATACATTTTAACATTGAAGAAATAAAGAAAACAACAAAGAATACACATGAAAAGAGCTGAGTGAAGATTATGAGTTGGCCGAAGCTGTGTGTGAGAGAGAGAGAGACAGAGAGAGAGAGAGAGAGAGAGAGAGAGAGAGAGAGAGAGCGATAGAGACAGACAGTGATTCAAGGCGCACAACTCTAGTACTCTTCATAGGCAACCGCTTAGATCAATCCCGACAACAAAATCCTGAGCGACGAAATAAGAATTAAACTAAAACAGTATGCTTACAGTTTTGTTCATTTGCTATCGCTTTTAGAGCATTGATTGCTAAATCTGGTTCAACAGAACAAGGCTGTCCCATCTGTCGTCTGCTGCAGATCTGTCGTTTGCTACAGAATCACCGGCTAAGCTTACTGATCAAGTTGACCAGCAACATGAAAATTGCCACTTACAAAGTTGGAGATACGGTTAAAATAAGAGGTGGTGAAGAAGGTCGGATCTTGCGTGTGTTATTTTTCAATTTTAAAGTAAACAACGGTGTCTAGGTTCAGGTCATGCAGGCAGATAGATTTACAAGTTTTGACCTACAGTACATTGAATAGACCAGCAGAACAAAACTATCGCAGTACAGTACAGATAACTTACTGGCCTAAGACTGAACGACAGACATCAAAGTAAGGCTCACCTAAATGACTATTGAAGAAGTAAGTAATCCAATTTGAACACTGAAGCACAACAGCTCGAATAAGCACAAATTCAGCAATCATCCTCATCGCTTGTAAAATCACACACGCAGTCTTTTTGGCGAATGCCTCTGACAACCGACTCAGTGGGTCACCGACTGAAACCGGCCGGTAACTGCACAGTTTCAAATGCATTGAACTGCCCAATCTCTGTTATTCGTTTTCTAAATACAAATGACTAAATACAAAATCAGACGTTTTATGGCGCGTTTACCCAAAAGACAAAAGGGGACTCGTTTCGCACATGAATTTGATGACACGATTTGCGGTCGCTGAAGATTTGGCCTGCAGAAAACAGGCACTCGCAGAGTTTGTGTCAAAAAGTTTTTGTTTTTTTTATGAAAACGTCGGAGTAATGGGATAAAAAGCTTTCACATCGCGTCCTAAATATCGTGCATATTTTCCCGTGGGTAAATGTTCAGGTATTACCTCGCCAGAGGCTCGGTAATACGTGAAAATCGACCCTAGGGAAAATATGCGCGATATTTAGAACTCGGAGTGAGTATAACCTATTTATATATATATGTACTTATTGCGATGACGTCACACATGACGTAAATCATGGCAAGGTGTGTCATGAAAGCTGCATTAAAATCGGCCGGCATACTTGAAAGTAGGTATTTTGTACTTTTTATATCTATTTTATGTACATACAGTTGTGATGGAAAGGAAAAGCAATTTCCTATCTAAACATTAGTACACTGTTTGACTGCAATTTATGTTCCTTATATCGTCAAACGCGTCTGTTTTCATTTCCATATATAGTAAAAGGTGGTATAAAGCTGTGGGAAAAAAATAGGAAACCATTGTGTAAATATCTGAGCATGCGCACTCGTGGTCAAAACTCGTGAACATTCACTGTACGTCTAATTTTAGCTGCGCACGAATCTTCCAACGCTTGGCTTGGACACAACAATGGCGCTCCAAGGAAAACGAGATTGTTCACCGGTTCCAAACAAAATCTCCAGTCCAGTAACATTGGAATAATTTCATACCACCTATATTTACCATCATGGATTTGGAAAAAAAGGATATTGCTTAAATTTCGTCAACTTACAACTAAAATGCACAGGTTACAAAATGAAACCTTGAACGCTGTGACATTTCTGTTGGCTGAAGAGTGTTTCTGCTTGTGAGATCTAAACGCGACAAGCAAAAAATTAATGATTGTGAACGATAAAGAATGAACGATAACGACAATTCCTACAACAAGCACCTACGGTCTGTATCCTTTTGCGTACGTGCTGCAAGAACATTGTTTTTACATTTTACGCCAGGACACCGTAAACGATCTCTAGTTGTGAACGACAGCACTGAAATGTCGCGCGATACAAATTTGCCAGGAGACCGACTTAGAAACTCGTGACGTCAAATGTTTGAAACAAATTGCAACATTTGTTTCCAAAATAAGCTTAGGTCATGTTCTTCCAGAGATACTCGCTTCACATCTCTGGTTTTAGGCCGATGAGTTGATTCTCCAGAGTGTTTCAGTGCGGTGAACTCAATATAACGTGCGAGCACAGATTAAAAGAGAAGCTGAGAAACATGACATCAAATGATCGGACTTCTTTCAAGCTCGGATGCACGAAACGAATTTGTTGTATACAGACTTCCGGATCAGGCGTCCTGTATGGGATGTAAATAGACGCAGTGATGAGTAAAAAAAACATAACAACACACGTCTTACCGCATTACAAGTGTACAAAAGAAATTACACAATGTTCTATTGTAACTCACGTTGGGAATCCCTCGCGCCTTTCTTTGTTTAGTGGGGCAATGAGGGGGTCTCGACAAGCCTCGATCCCCGTAAGTGCCCCACTAAACAAAGAAAGTATCTGGGATTCCCATCGTGAGTTATAAATAGAACATTGTGCAATCTCTATTTACACATCATTTTGAGTATGTAGGGGAAGTGCCACTAGTATGGTAATTCTCCTAATATGGATCGCCACCTGTTCTGACAAACAAGCGGTGCTATTTCATTTGATCTATTTACTCTCTCTGGATAACTTGCACATGTCCAAACAGCTGCTGACGCACACTAAGACCACACAACCGGTTGGCTTTTGTTGACATTCATGAAATTGTTTTGAGTGCTCTAGCACTATTAGTTTGTCAGAACAGGAGGCGCTCCTTTTTAGGAGCCTGACCATACTAAGGGCCCTTTCCCTATATACTTAAAATGCTTTGTACCGTTTATATATAGCGCAATTTTTTTTTCTTTCCATTATAACTGTATGCACATACTCTGCATGCAAAAAGTACAAAATACCTACTTCCAAGCATGGGGGACAATTTAATGCAGCTTTCATGACACACCTTGCCAAGATTTACGTCATGTGTGACGTCATGGTAATAAGTACATGATTAACAACTATTGTTTTTTGATCCTAGCAATAGGGCCCGATATTTAGACGAGACAAGTATAATGCCGACGAGTCGAAGACGAGTCACATTATACTTGTTCGAGTCTAAATATCGGACCCTATATAATTGCAGAAACAAAAACCTGACCTCTCTTCGCTGTGATCTTGGAAAGGGTGAGGCATAGACCTGCGCGTGCCCGCCCTTTCAAGTCTGGCTGGGCTGACACGCACAGCTCTCTGCTGCAGCAAAAACGGGGCTGGCGCGCTCACAAAACTTTCTTCGTTGTATCTTCGCTACACGAAAAATTGCCTTTGTGAACACGCCAGCCAAGGACGACTGCCAAAAGAATAGGCTTATGTAAACATGCCAATATCAAAGTAGTCACACCCCATATTTTCACCATTCTGAACAAACATTCTTACAACCAGAAGTCCAAACACATGATTTGCGGTTCAGTCCATGTAGAGTGAAATAATATTCAAATAGAACATTTCAAAGAAAAGCAAGTTAAATTCAAATAGTGAATAATAAACAAAAGTTATGACGTAAAACTGGAAAAACGAATGATGCAACATTCGGATACTGATACAAAAGGTTTATGGGCCAGGGGATTACTTCCCTTGACCTACCTTTTTGGGTCAAAACAGGCCACAAACACTTTTCTTTGAGAGCTCAACGAGAAGTGTTGACCCCAAAAGGAAACCGGGAATCTGAGAGGGGTATGGACTGAACCGCAATATTACCTGAACTTCTGCAACATATGTAACTTGCTACTTAGACCGCATAGCCAATGTGCAGACCACTCTCAACTTATACAAGATACCAATATTCCAGATTACATGTTCTTACTTGGATGCTTTAACGATATCAGTCATCCTGATTGTTTTCGCAACATGTAAGGGATGGCGTAGAACACCAACCGAGGCATACGTGTTGGTTTCAGTTGCAATAATTGTACCGCTCGAAACCGCAACGTCTGACGAGAAGACAGGTCTGAGAACCCTCGAGACCTGCAACACACAAGACAAAACACAGCAGAACAAAAGGCCTAACACTGTCTAGGATAGGTTAATCAACAAAGGACAGGTCTGACATCCGCAACCTTTAAATAAAAAGTACAAATAATAAAATAATAAAATAATAATGTTTGAATAAAAAGTACAAAGATTATAAAAATGTAACCTGTACTGGCTACTTCATAAAATGATACGTGAACAACAAGGTTAGTGTTAGTTGTTGTTACGACCCATGCCGCTTCCTGAAGCGGTGGCAGGGGAAATAGTTGTAACCGGTTGACCGTTTTGAAACCTGGGTATGACTTTAGGTCTGTCAGACTGAGGGGCCCGGCAGCGAGAAGCCGGATGGGCCCCCAGACACCAATAGCATTTGTGCTGAAACTTACAATCAGCTCCAGCCATGCAGTGCCCCTTGTTATGGTACGTGTAGCATGTACCACGTGGGTTTCGAGCATTCTGCTCGGTATGGGGCTGCTGCTGCTGCTGCTGATAGACAATCCGGTGGTCTAGCACCGCCTTCATTTAGAGCTCTAGATGAGTAGAGCCCCACTTAGCATCCCCTCTGGCGACCATTTGCCGAAAGTTTTCATCATAGCTCTCCCAGCCAGCTTGCTTCTCTGCCAGACATCACCGTCTCCATATGCTGGGCAAGACCTGCGGTCAGGTGGGGCTTGTGTAGGCTAAGGACCGCCACAAAGCGATTCCATGCTTTTATCCAAATGGCTAGAGTCAACTTAGCCTGCTGTTGATTAGGCATAATCTGCAAGGTGGGAGTACCCTCGCCACCTGTTATTTCTAGCCGAAAACTGTCTTGACTTTTAGAAGGGAGTAATGTTTGGAGGTCTATATATATTCACCCGCCCAGATTTTTGCCTTTACTTTCTCGGGCACAAGAGACGGTAGCCCGATGGCCGCAGACACGAAGCCTAGCGTACCTGACAGTCTGCTGGTAGAAGCAGATGAAGCTTGTAGTGTTGCCAGGTTGTCGCTGTAGTCCGTGTTCGTCATGTTGGGGGGTGCTGAGTGGCTGGGGAGCTGCCTCCACACTTCGAAGGTGTGACTCCATAGCTGCCTGTACGGAGGACTGGATCTTGTCGTCGAGGGACTGGATCAACTGGCCCATCCAGGGTGGCGTTGTCCCTGTGGGCGCCAGCTGCGGATTGTGGTTAACCCGTGCGCTGACTGGTCTGGTCCGAACGGTGGCTGCCGCTGGTGCTGGCTTCTTTTGTTTTTATTTTGGCATCTACAGAACAAAAGAATGAAACGATTTCCAAGTACTCGAGTAGAGATAATTTGCGTCCCATGGCAAAACCTGCCATGCAAGTCGGAAAGGTGGATGGAAAATCTGTCAGGGAAAAATAATAATGAGAATGCAAAAAGTTCAAACTGTGCCCCGCATTACCGGGTGAAAACGTAAGAATGCAAAATGTGCAAGCTGTGCCCCGCATTACTGGGTGAAAACGTAAGAATGCAAAATGTGCAAACTGTGCCCCGCTTTACCGGGTGAAAACGTAAGAATGCAAAATGTGCAAGCTGTGCCCCGCATTACCGGGTGAAAACGTAAGAATGCAAAATGTGCAAACTGTGCCCCGCATTACCGGGTGAAAACGTAAGAATGCAAAATGTGCAAACTTTGCCCTGCATTACCGGGTGAAAACGTAAGAATGCAAAATGTGCAAACTGTGCCCCGCATTACCGGATGAAAATGAAAGAATGCAAAATGTGCAAACTGTGCCCCGCATTACCGGGTGAAAATGAAAGAATGCAAATTGTGCAAACTGTGCCCCGCATTACCGGATGAAAATGAAAGAATGAAATGAAATGAAAGAATGCAAAATGTGCAAACTGTGCCCCGCATTACCGGGTGAAAACGTAAGAATGCAAAATGTGCAAACTGTGCCCCGCATTACCGGATGAAAATGAAAGAATGCAAAATGTGCAAACTGTGCCCCGCATTACCGGGTGAAAACGTAAGAATGCAAAATGTGCAAACTGTGCCCCGCATTACCGGGTGAAAACGTAAGAATGCAAAATGTGCAAACTGTGCCCCGCATTACCGGGTGAAAACGTAAGAATGCAAAATGTGCAAACTGGGCCCCGCATTACCGGGTGAAAATGTAAGAATGCAAACAGTGCAAAATATGCCCCGCTTTACCGGGTGAAAATGTAAGAATGCAAAATGTGCAAATTGTGCCCCGCATTACCGGGTGAACACGAAAGAATGCAAAAAGTGCAAAATGAGCCCCGCATTACCGGGTGAAAACGTAACAGTGCAAAATGTGCCCCGTATCTCTGGGTGAAAACGTAAAAAGGCACAAGTGGACACAAATGCCCCATATTGCGGAGTTGGGCCCGCTACGATGGGCTGCATGAAGCTGTATATGCCCCAATTACAAAGTCAATTATTAAGTGAGGAATAGTAAAACCAAAGTAGCAATGGAATTAATTACCCAGAACTAACCATGCAAAATGTTACAGTACAATGTAGAAATGGTGACTCTATAGTACGATTAGCAAGCACCAAGCCGAAACTTGAAACAAAACACGCATTACAACGCTGATTACCGTCTATGCTAACAATAGCCGTCTGTCATGGCATCGCTCGTAAGTGGCCGCCGCGAGCCGAGCCTGCAAAAGAACCACTACACGGCAACGACACGTTTCTTTGTACGTGACGCACACTAATGCTAGCCGCTACTTGCAGGGTTGAAAGATCAAGAAGTCCTTATGTAGCGTAACCGCCTACACACTACTCGCAAGCCCCGTCCGCGCGTTGGGGCCAGTGAGGCGCGCCGTGTGCGTCCAGAGTCGAAGAACAAAGACTGAAAGACATCTGACCCCTGTTTCGCCATTGGGAAACCGGGAGGAATAGTAAAAACCTAACATCGTCTTTGTATGAGCTGCGCCTGAGGTTACAACCTTAGCATTATCTGTACAAAAGCTTTACAATCGCTGTGTAAACCTACGTTTAAATAGTTTCCGCAACTCTGTAACTGATGAAAACAACACCAAACAACAACAAACAAAATATTTTGTTCAGTACCACTGTATACTTGGTAGCACGCGTCAAGTGCCAGCCTAATTTACCGGCATTAACGAACGCCTGGGCGTTTTTCTTTAAACTCGCGCCGTAAACGGGCGTCGTGTAAGAAAATAAAATAAAAATAAAAATCAAGGCACATAGCCGCCTGCAATGAAAAGGTCAAGCATGAGCGCCTTGATCTGCAAAAAACGAGTGAAAAGACGAAAAATAATTACAGAAACAAAAACCTGACCTCTCTTCGCTGTGATCTTGGAAAGGGTGAGGCATAGACATGCGCGTGCCCGCCCTTTCAAGTCTGGCTGGGCTGACACGCACAGCTCTCTGCTGCAGCAGAAACGGGGCTGGCGCGCTCACAAAACTTTCTTCGTTGTATCTCCGCTATTCTGACATTAAATTCTGTGTTAAAATCATGTTTTTGTCAGCAACAAGTACCAGAATGGTCCATGTCGTTGATTGCAGACGACGGTTCCCTTTCCGCATGAAGCCACGGAAATAACCGAACATTGAAAAACCCACGAACATGTATTAAGGAGAAAACTCGAGATAACCGGATGTTTAGCATTACGTCAATAGTCTAGGAATCATATGACGTCATGACGTATCATGCTTGCCAACGTAGATTGTATGTTCGAAAGTCTGACTTCTGTTGGGAATTCGCGTGGTGAAGACTGCGGTAAATCTGTAGATGATAAGAGAACAAGGATTGTCTCAGAAGAAACGACTACAATTAATGTTTCAGACCCGTAACTTCATTTCAACATTGCACTTTACAATGGACGTTCTATGTGACAGGAGAGTTTGCTGATGTGTTAAACATTGGAGAGATCGTCTGCTAGAATCAGAGATAGGTCGCTTCAGATTGCAGCTTCTGGAAATGTGCAAGGTTTGTTGCCTGTTAAAGAACTGAATTTTACACGTAATGTATGTCATGTACAGTAAGCAACAACAAAAGCACACACAAAGCAAATGGCATCGTCTGTCGACTTGTCACATAAACAAACCTGGCGAGGTATGCGTGTACTTTATACACGTGGAAGAAACCGGAACCATGCGTCTTTGTTATTGCCAATATGCTTTTGGATAATTTGGCAAACATGGCCGACTTCCAAAGCATTATGCTTTGATGATCGGAAAAGGGATGTGTGAGTCCATCCAATCACAGCCCCCGAATTCCCCCACGTGTCCATCAGAATAGCTATATATACTGAACGGCAAAAGTTAGGGACCGCTCTTGAAAAAACCAGGCCGTCCTGACCTGGGCCTCTCCAGAACGCTGTTGGTGGCCTGGAACTTCTGATGCAGCCTGACCACGACAGAATGGGACACTCCAAGTCGTCTGCCCACTTCTCGCTTGCTTACGCCGTCTTGCAGCCATGCGATGGCCCGGGCTTTGTTGAAGGTGGTCACCTTTCGTCTGGGAGGCATAGTGAGAAGATGGTGGCTAGCGGAAAATCGCGGGGCTATAAAGCCTAACTGGTGAGACAACAGTTCACTTTCAACACATTCCCCCTGCACGTGCATAACGAATTTTTCATCTTTCCCGCCCAGGCTTGCCCACGCGCCAGCGTAAAAATGGTCCACTTTTTGCAGTTTGGCAGTTTCTGTCTCGTGCCCTAGCCAGGCCTCCGTGGATCCCGAGCAAGTTTCCTGCTAACACAGCATTGCTCACCCACTGGTGTGTACGGCCTGACAGCCATTTGGTTTTATAAACTTAGGAACAAGGAGTTTGGCACAGATGAAGTCAGCTGTTTTTTTCAAGGGCGGTTCCTAACTTTTGCCGTTCAGTATATATTAGTCAACAAGGTTAAAGGCATGGCTTGATAACAATCAAGTCGATAATGGTATTTCTATATCGGGTGTGTTGTGGAACAACAAAGATATAATTTGTCAAGGTATAGCCCACTCTTTTTTGCGGATTGGATTAAAAGTGGTATAATGTATGTGAGCGATGTGTGTGAGAATGGACGTTTTGCTACCTATGAAGAAGTGTGTGAAAGAACTGGCTACACTGCAAATAGATTGCTTGAGTACAATGTTGTTCGTACAGCTGTACATCTCCTTTTAAGAAATGTAGCTATAAACGATGTAAATTGTTCAGTCTGTGACGTTCCGACCTTTTGTGGAAAAAAAGTGAGATCAGTAAAAGAAATGTGAAATGTTCTCGTAGAAAAAAAATACAGCCCACCCTGTTCGGAAGGATTTAGGAGAAGAAAGTTAGGATTTGAAATTGACGAAAAGAATTGGAACTTAGCAGCCACTGTCACTAGTGATGTTCGATTACGTGAAATATATTGAAATGTACATATTAGTAAGCATTGGGAAAGAATTATGTTGAATGTTACAGATGTGCTTTTTGGTATAAAAGGTAACAGCAAAAATATGAAGAAGATTAATCATATTATTTTAATCGCAAAGATGTGCGTAAGCATTTAAAAAAAAAAACCGATTCACGATTATCACTGGAAATTATTTTTGGAAATCATGTTGTTTTGAGATTTCATTAGTCTGAAGTTTTATTAATTGGACACAAATTATTGTTTATTGTCCTTGATTTAAGACACTCATTCTCAATCAGGGCATATCCGTTCATCTTCTCCTCATGTTGCTGCAGGAGTACGCCTCCCATACCGTAGCTGCTCGCGTCCGCACTGACCATTGTCGGCTTAGTCAAGTCGAAATAAGCGAGAGTAGGAGATACAAACAGGAGCTCTTCCGTATTTAAAAAATGCAAGTGTCTGTGGCAGGCTTCAAGACTGATCGAAAGTTTAGCACAAATCTATGGCAATCCGTTTGTAAAGAAATTACGTTTTTTCGTGTTGATCTAAATAATGAATTATTTAGCTAAATAATGCATTATATAGCTAAATAATGCATTATTTAGCTAACTAATTCATTATTTACACAAAAGTAAAAAATGTGATTGTTGTAATTAAATAAATCTTGTATTTACTAAACAATTCATTATTTAAGTAAACAATGCATTATATAATAAAAAATCCATTGTTTACTATATAATGCATTATATACTATATAATTCATTATATACTATATAATTCATTTCCCGCAGTGGGGCACTGCGGTTATGAAATTAAAGGCCCCTCCTGTTTTTGGAACCGCAGGAGCTTCTAGTTTGCTGTTAGGTAGATTTTTGGTTCCTCTTTCCTGTCATGCTCTCTTTTTCTTCATGAATTCTTTTCTTTTTTCTGCCTTCTTGCTCATTCACCTGTATTTTTTTCCAAAAAATCTCTTCTCTTGCCGCTTGTCTCGCGATTCATGTATAGTTTAATCTGTTAGTGTTCTGATGTAAGCCCAGCAGTAGATAGGTTAAGCCTATTTTAACATACTGGAAACTGGTAATCTTCCAGTAGGTATTAATTTAGTTTTACTAAAGCCTGCTGGGACACAAGTAATGGGTTAGTGCATTTGTAAACAGGAATCGCTTGACAAGTGGCCCCCTTCATCCCCCCCTTCCTCGTCCTGATATGGCTCTACGTAGTCGGCTGGACGTTAAGCAACAAATAAACAAACAAACAAACAATATAATTCATTATATACTATATAATGCATTATATACTATATAATTCATTATATACTAAATAATTCATTATATACTAAATAATTCATTATATACTAAAAAATGCATTATATACTAAATAATGCATGATTTAGTATATAATGCATTATATACTATATAATGCATTATATACTATATAATGCATTATATACTAAATAATGCATTATATACGTATATAATGCATTATATACAGCTCCGAAACTCAACTCTGAAAACTGAAGTAGCTCTATGTTAAATATTTATCGAGTGGTTCTTATTTTGCTTTACGCATGGCAAACGTAAATGAAATTGTTGCAGCCGGTTGCCTGGTGGGTGAAGAGTGGAGATTTTTCCGATCTCCCAAGGTCAAGTTATGTGCAGATTAATCTTGTCCAGTTAGCATTAGCTTTTGGAGTAATAAACTTGTTATAAACATTAAAGCAATAAGATTTTCTTCGTGGTTTGTTTGCAGAATTCCGTGTGTAACGTAACTGATCCAGATCCAGTGTGTGTATGTGTTTGCGTGTGTTTGCGTGTGTGTGTGTGTGCATGCGTATGTGTGTATATGCGTGTGTGAGAGACAGACAGACATACAGAGAGAGATTGGAAGAGAGACAGAGGAAAGTTTTGTGCAATAACGCATCCGTTGAACACTTCTATGCGAAGTGACCAACATATCGTTATTGTAGGAACCACTTTGCAAAGGGTATATAGTATAAGCACTGCAGATGCAGGAACTTCTGTGGTCTGCAAAATCATCGCCATGTTCTTGTCAAACAAAAATGAGGATCCTGTGTGTGTCGACGCCATTTTAATTGTGTAAAGAAGTCTAACACACATAATTTGTTATGTGGTATGTACCAGGCCAGCAACATTTCTGGCTGGCTAGTGACTTTCTTGAAGTTACTCGCCCGGCTGGCAGGTGAACATTTTGAGATTTGGCCATCCCTGTCGTACATCAAAATATGTTGGTTAAATTCACAAAAGTGTCCAATACTCATAAACCTTGCATGAAATCCATGAATAATGGGTAACAGCACACCTTCTAGGTAACATTCAAAGCCTAAAGAGCTTTAACTATGTCATGTCACTCTCTGACTCACAAGATCTTGCTGCAGTAACTTAGGGAAAATAGCACTGGCTCTGCTTTACCAATAACATTCAAAGTCACGTATTACTGATCACACCTTCTAGTTCTAAAGATCCATCATGTGACCTGTGCCTTCCACAGTTTCCACGCTCGCCAGTAAAAAGACGACTTAATCTAGCAATAGCAACAAGTCTGGCTCCACCATGTTTTTTTGGCGACCAATTACTGAATAAGATGCATCGGGTCCATCTGCTCCTGTGGAACTTTCTCCAGCAGCAAGAAGAGTTGTTTATTTTACCGCTTTGCTCTGCATTTAGTCGTATGTCCGCTGAACAGAAGAAAAAAATAGAGAAAAAAAAGTCATGTAGATATATAACTATAAAACAATCTGTAGTCCATACAATTAAACAATGGATGGAGAAGTGTGGTTCATCTGCTCTTAAAACAACCAAATAACACGATAACAACCATAAACATGAAAACACTAAAATATATGAAGAATAGTGAGAAAGTTAACATGTCACAGGAGTAAATAAAGATTGTTACACCAGCTAACCATGTGTGTGTGTGAGTGCCTTAGACTTCAGAGATTTTACTAGTTCAGGCAAAGGTATGGTATGCCAATCTACCAAGATTTTCTTTCTGTTTGAATGTGAGGGAAGTTTATGTATTCATTTCTATAAGGACGGGCGCAGTGGCGTAGTGTTAAGACATCGGCCTCATAAACTACAACACGAGTCATGTTACAACATATAATTTTACACTGCGCTACGTCTGCAAGGAGTGTGACTCTAGCGCCAATTCTCTACTGGAGACGGCAAACTTAGTTACTGGCGACAATGTTCTGCCGAGTTTACTCACGTGCAAGTGCTCCCATGCACTGATGCAGGCAATACGTCTGCGTCTCTGGCATGGTCTAAATCAACTGCGCTCTTTTGTCAGTCGAGAATCTGCACATCATTACCATTGTGTCATTCATACCCTATATAACTTACATCTAGTCTGCTACTGTCTTGGTATACCCAACCCTCTTAGTTGTCCTGAACAGTGTCTCTAACCTTCCTCCCCTTTTCATCGAGGACCCCTTTTAATTACGAATGATTATATTCCAACCCAAATCTTACATGTCTCTAACATTCCTCCCCATTTTATTAGAGACCCTTTTCCATCAAAAATTAAATTACAAATCAAATCTCCTCTTACAATCCTCCTGGTTTTATTCATTGTAAACCAACCTTGACCCATTATGTAACTTTCCTATACTTTACAACTAAATGACGTTTTTAACTTATTCTTCTTTTTAAACTCCCACTATTATGGTGCTGCATACAATTTGTATTATTTATCAAAAGATAGTGTTTTACAGCAGTCCCTGCAATGTACGCCCCCCCGGCGTGAGCGGCCACCTGACATGTACGGACACATTAACTCGGCACGGAGTGTTTTCCTTCTATAATTGCCCCCCCCCCTCGCCTTAAACGGCCACCTGCAAAACGTGGACGCGAACACTCATTTTCTGTCCCAACAGCAGGTCATACCTCCAATGTACGGACAGACCATCGTCAAATTTTCACCACAAGAAAATCGATAACAGAGCAGTCCAGCCAGGCATGGGAATTGAAAATTGTAAAAAAAGGCGGACAATTTATAACTGAAGACGCGAAGCGTCAAGTTGACGGCGCGAAGCGCCTAGCCTTACTAGGGGGGTCCGGGGGCATGCTCCCCCGGAACAAAATTGTCTCCAAAGAACCCAGATGGTGCAATCTGGTGTCATCTGAGCTCCAAGTTTGCCATTAAATTCTGTTTTTAGAATCAGAGTTTTTAGTACAAAAATGTACCAATTTTTGCTTTTTTGAAGAAAAAAAATATATACATGTATTATATGGTTTAAATGTGTAAATAAATTGATCTGTTGAGACAAACAGGAAAATGTAACTTGTGCAATCTGTGCAATCTGGTTTACTTTTAAACATAGAAGTTCAATAACTGAGGCGGGCGGTAGCAGTGCGTGAACAAAGTACGGAAAGTTTTCGCGGGATTTTGCGCAAAGGCCAAAATAACCGGTGCTTTTTTTGTGTGCCTCCCCCCTTTATTTTTTCGGCGGACACTTTTGCATTTTCGGCGAAACAAAAAAAGTTTCGGCGGAAATCCGCCGTTCGGCTGACAATTCCCATGCCTGCCAGCTCTTGGTACAAAGGTCACAGCCGCAAAGGCGTGATGACAGTCCCTGATAAATTGAGTGCACGTGTACCCATCAGGCGTTAGGAGTTTGTTGTTATTGTTTAGTAGCCACAAGAAGTGGTTAGCATAGACTCAATCCTGTTGTTTGTATATCTCTGTGTAAGTGTATGGGGGAGGGGTTGGCGTGGTCACCCCTCCCGTGACCGGCCACCTGCAATGTACGGACAGTTTTGCTATGGCCCAAGGGTGTTCGTTCATGAGAAGGACTGCTGTACTTTACCATAACTGAACTGTGACAGGCTATTAGGCAACTGATTAATTGTTTGTAATTCGCTGACGCCGCTATTGAAAATTGATCGATACAATACTTTACTAACGTGTGTACTTTGTCAGAAGAAATGAGAATACCACGGCTATTTGTTTGTTTGTTTGTTTGCTTAACGCCCAGCCGACCACGAAGGGCCATATCAGGGTGGTGCTGCTGTGACATATATAACGTACGCCACACACAAGACAGAAGTTGCAGCACAGGCTTCATGTCTCACCCAGTCACATTATTCTGACACCGGACCAACCAGTCCTAGCACTAACCCCATAATGCCAGACGCCAGACGGAGCAGCCACTAGATTGCCAATTTTAAAGTCTTAGGTATGACCCGGCCGGGGTTCGAACCCACGACCTCCCGATCACGGGGCGGACGCCTTACCACTAGGCCAACCGTGCCGGTTACCACGGCTATGGAATTATAGAAATTTCAATGTGCATAAAAAGAGTACATTCGCGAACCGACATTAGATGAATTTACGGAATATGCAATAAGATCTTCGTTGGCATAGAACAGTTGCAGAGGAGTTTGATTGTGTTCTGCGCGCAAAAAAAAGGTTGTTGTGACCTGCACGGAACTCCTGCAATGCTTTGTTGATCTTTGGCAAGAAGACATAATGAAGACAAAACAGGTCAACATCATTGTCTCTGCACAATATGCCTTTTTCCTCCATGTCCAGGAACACAGACTTGAAGGTTTCCAACACTTGGATTTTCACATCCAAGTGCATACGTTCAACCCTAGAGTTGTGCACAGAAGAGCCAACAATAACAGACCTTTTCTGCTACCTGTGGTTCTCCATTGCAGCCCACACCTTCACATTCTCACCAACGTAATCAATTCTCACATGGAAGGACCAGTCAAAGTGTTGAGTGGACTCGCAAAATAGCTTATCTACAGTATCTGACCTGTTGTTATGAGCACAGTACAAATATATAATTGTCCTTGAAAACCCATCAACACAGGCATGGATTACCAGTTTCCAGTTTATGAGCTTGTGATGGCCATCCAGGTGCCACAAGAAATTTGGACATGGCACAGAGTAGACCCTGCGAGCAATCGCAACTTTCAATCTCTCTGCGACTCCCACAGGATCCACTCTGAGCAGCATGTCAATTACCTTTTGTTGTTGGACGAAAATGCCTCTAGAGCGGAGATGGCCCGTCAGGTAGACAAGGCCAACATTGGAATGATGACCCTTGATCTCCCTGACATGGCATTCCAAGTCCTCCTCAGAAATGTTCATGAATCTGCTGCACGAGGTGTCAATCCCTGCAAATAAACAAAGGTAAAATTATTATTGGATTAAAGTTTAATTAATATTGTACTTCAATTAAGTTGGCGTTTTAATGAAACAGATCCTGTAATTGGTCAGAATGCCCCAACTCATTAAAATTTACTGGTCGTTACTTGTCGTTGTACATTTACTAAAAAAGCCATTAACAACCTGCTGGCGAGGCGCATTGATACAACCTCTACTAGTCTCGGTTAGCTTTGAGCGTCATTTTACAAGTAGGAAAGAGATCGTCGTCATATTTAATTACAATAACATTAACACCCTCCCAAAGTCTAATTGAAGCCCTCTGTCGCTTCGCTCCGTCGGGCTTCAATTAGCTTTCGTCGGGCGCCAATCCACGATGACCTCGAAGTTTCAAATGGAAGCATGTTAATGTGTAATTGCAGGGATGTCGTTAAGCGTCGGACATCGGACATAGACCGATTAAAAGGCTCAAGTGTCCGATTCACATAACCACATGGTGGTCAAATGTCCTATCAAGAACTCCATTCCTTCGGACAGCACGTTATTTGATAATTTTCCTTTTGTGATAGAAATCTTCAAAAAGCGACCGAGTTCTCTAGCGTAAAGGTGCACTGAAGTTATTCAGTGCAGATCTTGCGTTTTCCGAACCGTTTGTGGTATGAACCGTTTGTGTACACCCGTCTACAGCACACTAAACTAAGGAGTATGGGAGACAACTCCAACTGACTAAGTCTCGCGTCTGCTTTAATTTGCTTTGAATGTCGCCACTGAAACCTCCACAATCACGGAAAGTAAAGTTTCATCACTAACTTGTAGATGGTGTTGGTACAGCAGGAAATTCACGGTCTTTTAATAAGGTTAACTATTTAAGGCTGACACTGAGAAACTGGCAAACTGTTTAGTTGAACATGTCAAGCAAAAAGCTCTGTCAGGAAATTATGCAGTTTGTGTGCCAATCAAAGTAAAAAGTGCTGACGTTTTTGATTGCTATTTAGTTTGTTTGTTTCTTTTTCGGGTGTGTCCTGTTTGAAACAAAAGTACTAAAACAATCGGACAAATGACAAAAATAGATAAACATAATAATATTAATAATGGGGGAGCAAACGCATGATCAATCACACACATTGATAATGATGAAAAAAAGATACCTTCATCTCTTTGGCGTTTGTAGAGAGTTGGTCGACTAACTTGACACAGAGCTGCAAAGGCATGTGCAGCTGAAAAAGCAGGTCACATACAAAGTCCATATCGATGTCCTTTTTCATTCTGCCAACTGGTCGGTAACTGGTTTGGCCTTCGGCTCCATGAAGAGGAACTGCTGGTTGCTGGAGAAAACAAGATTGTTAAACATTAATTAATGAAGATTGAAGGGAAAAGCCTCTGAAACAAAACAAAAACATTGGTTACATCAGTACATGACTTGAACCAGTAAGCGTAGCTTATACTGGCTCATACAGCCGTTAATAATCTGACAATTGAACATTCAGTTTTAACCTTCCATATTTTGAACGAGAGTGGAACAAAACCTCCAAGTGATGGGGGATTTCAACGCGCACCACCGGATGTGGGACGCTGACGCAGAAAGTAGCCCTGACACTCAGCTGGCTGAAGACATCAGCATCTCAGATTTGGTGCTACTTAATGATGGCACGGCCACCAGACAAGCCCAGCGACAAAGAGACAGATCATCTGCCATTGATCTTACCCTGGTTAGCCCCGAACTTGCCCTTACCATCGACTGGCAGGTCTACCCCAACACACTCGGATCTGACCACTATCTGATACACGCGACCATCCATGAAGCTGACCCTGATCCTGCTGAAGTTGATCGTACGCCAAAGTACATCTGTGCCAAAGCAGATTGGGAGAAGTTCAAGAAGACTCTGACGCATATATGTGGAGAGACTGAGTTCAAAGACTATGACATAGACCAGTACTATGGTAACATCAGACAGGCAATCCTCAGTGCAGCTGACCAAGCTATTCCAAAACGCGCTTCTGGGCCTCAAAAGAGAGAACAGGCACCTTCCCCCTGGTATAATGAAGAATGCAGAGCTGCGGTGCAGCGCAAACGGCGTTTTACAAAAGCATATCAGAAGAATCAGTCAGCCTCCAATAAAACAGCCCTCGAAGAAGTTGAAAAGGAGTGTGCTGCGGTCAATGAACAGGCAAAAGCAGCCTACTGGACAGATTTCTGTTGTAAAAAGGTGCATAACCAAGGAGACGCGTCCCTTGTATGGACCAAGCTGCGAAAATTCAAAAGGAAAGTGTTCTTGCCTGAAAAACCTTTGCTGAACGGGAATGAGTACACACAAAGTAATCTTGAGAAGGCCGAGGTGCTGGCTGAGACATTTGCAAAAGTCAGTCAGGCAGCTCATATGCCACAGTCGCTCGCTGATTACCGTCGAAAGGAAGAAGATAAATTCGGGCGAGCAGCAGCAGACAACTCACTGCCGATAAACCAGGATCTGGGTATCAATGAGTTGAGGAAGGCAATCCAAGGAATCAAATCCGGAAATGTCGCAACCGGCTTAGACCCCATTTCATACAACATGATACGCCGGTTTCCTGAGCCAATGCTGGAAGTGCTGCTACAGTTTTACCAGCACTGTTGGGCGAGCGCAAAACTTCCCTCAGCCTGGAAAAACGCTCTGGTGATTGCTCTTCCCAAAGACGGTAAACCCCGGCACCTGCCGACAAGCTACCGCCCAATTTCACTCACACCTCACCTTGGCAAGGTATACGAAAGAATTGAAAAAGACTGGAACACTTTCTTGAAAAGAACAACATTCTTCCCCTCTGCCAGGCAGGCTTCAGAAAGGGTCGAGCCTGCATGGAGCATGTGGTAAAACTTACAGCCCACATCAAGAAGGCTAAAGCACGAGGCAGAACAGTGCTGGCAACCTTCTTCGACATTAGAAGAGCATTCGACACGGTCTGGCATGGAAAGCTAATTCAGAAAATGTCCAACATGGGGATCTCAGGGCGCCTGCTGGAATTTGTCCAGGAATTCCTCACATACAGGTCCATGGCTGTTAGAGTGGGGCAGTCCATCTCTCAAACACATGTCCTAGATATGGGGGTGCCTCAAGGAAGCATCATAGCCCCCATATTGTTCAGCATCATGGTCCACGATGCAGCAAATCTGAACCTCAAGGAGGCCTCATTGTCTCTGTTTGCCGATGACATGGCCCTCTGGGAAGCGGTCAACTGCAAGTCAGAAAGAACAATCAAAACAAAAATGGGGCGGTACCAAGAAAAAGTCGACCAAATCGCTGACTACATGCAGACGAATAGCTTTGAGCTATCTACCGAAAAAACCGTGTTCATGGCCTTCACAGGAGTGCAGCTTGTCAAAAGGACATGTTCCATTACCATAAATGGGGTGCAGCTGGTGCCAGCAGATAAAACCAAGTTCTTGGGAGTGACATTCACAAGCTCTCTCAGTTGGGGCCCACACATAGACTCACTTGTGAGAAAAGCTCAACGCTCTCTAAACCTGATAAAGGTTCTGAGCAGAGAGTCGTGGGCAGCCGGAAAACCATTGATCCATCTTGTCCGTGCCCTTGTTCGGTCGCGCCTCAGCTATGGCCAAGAGGCTTTCTTTGCAGCTCCTGACAGTCAGTGGGTAAAGCTTGAAAGAGTAGAAAGAGCCGCTCTCAAAGTGGCGCTGGGGGTCCCCAGATCGGCAGTCTCCACTCTACTTTACCAGGAAGTGGGATGGCTGCCACTGAAAGAGGAATGCCACCTCAGATGTGCACAGCTGGCTGTCAGAATACACTGTGTCCCAAACACGGCAGTGGAAGTATTTACCCCAGACATGGGAGATACCGACCACATGCAATACAAAGCTCTTGAATCCAAGACTCATACATACCAAACAGTGCTCCCAATATACAACCATGTGAAGGGCATATGGGAACAGAGTGGCCTGTCCAAGGAAAAGCTGGTCACAGGTGGTACTCTTCCTTACCCTCCATGGCTGCTTGAAGCCCCAAATCTGATCATAGACTATGGAGACGGCCTCAAAAAGGCAGAAGACCCATTGCTGCTAGCCACAGTTGCAAAAGAAAAGATCGATCAACGATTTAAAAGCCACCTACAGGTCTTCACAGATGGTTCGATCCTGCAGTCAGGGGAGGCTGGGTGTGCCTTGTCGATTCCTGGACTTGATATAACACGAAAATACAAGCTAAACAAGGGGATCAGCATCTTCTCTGCAGAGTTATTTGCTATCTACATGGCCTGCACACTGATAAACGATCTGCCAACCCCACCCCTGGGGGTGGTCATCCTTACGGACTCAAAATCCTCGTTGCAAGCACTTGCACATGGCACCAAGAACAGAGGAGAGATGCAAACTGAAATTCATTTCTTAGCCCACCAAATTATGACAAAAGGAACAGACTTTTCCCTCATGTGGCTGCCATCCCACACAGGAATCCGGGGAAATGAAATGGCGGACAGAGCAGCAAAAGCAGCGGCTATGTCAACCATGCCAGTGACAGACATTCGGCTCTCCTGCCAGGAAGCCAAACTGCTGCTAGCCAAGCTAAAAAGAGAGGAAAGAGAGCAGAGACTGTCACAAACATGTGAAGAGAGAGGATGGATACACCTCCCCTACAATAGGAAAGGGCACCACCTCCCACTCCCCCCGAGACCCATGAGCCTGTTGTGTCGCTTGCGCACGGTCAGCAGCCGCATCTACTGGGACAAAGTAGTCTGTCAGTGTGGCAAGACTGGACACCTCACACACGTGTTTGAAGGTTGTGACACTCTCAAGGAAGAGATGTCTAGTCTCATCCGCTACAGAAGGGAGAATGCTCTCAGTCTGGGAGACTTTCTCCGCCCACACCCATCACTCGGAGAGAAACCGATGATGGTCTTGGTCACCAATTTGTTCACCTCAACTGTTGCGAGCTGGTTCTAGTGTGCTTGCAGCAGACCCAGCACAGCACAGATCCACTTCTGGAATCTTAAGCTAAATGTGTCCCAAGACACACATTTTGTAGTCCTGGCATCCTGAAAGGCAGAGGCCCCAACCTACAGGTTTGCTACCATACCAAAAACGCCTCCAGACACGGGAACTTGGGAGCAGAGGCAACAGCTCCGCTTGAACCTCAGAAACCAAATGTGCCTCCAGACACACAGATCCCTTAGACGGCCGAAGCTGTGGCCTCTAAGGTTCTCTTGTACCAAACCGCCTCCTGACTCTGCATCAGATTGCTTGCGCTGGCATCTGCTTACATAGACCCACATTAAGTCACCACCGAGTGGTAGACACAGACGACATTTGGTAGCACTGACTGCCAGCTTCACGGTAATGCGTACCCATAGCGCGGCTCTGCATGGGTGGGAATGTTCTGAGCAAAACACTATGTGTTACTCCATACCCCCCGCCCTCCATGGAACTTCTTGACCCCAACAAATTGGGGGGGGGGGGGGGAGTTTGCCCAGTCGGTAGAGGCGCTGGCTTTAAAACCGGTTGTTACTATCAGCGTGGGTTCAACCCCCAAGTTCGGCGCGGGATGTGTGTCCCAGAGTCAACTTTGTGCAGACTCTCCTCGGTGTCCGAACACCCCCGTGTGCACGCATGCGCACGATAAAGATCCCAGGGTCACAGCGAAAGCCTCAGGCCTTGGAAACACGAATACATGCATGCAAAAATATGAAGCCCGGGTGTCCGTTCGGTCAACAGCCAAAAAAGTAACCATTTCAGCACTGACCCAAGACGACCCAACCCGGTCCCTAGCCCATTTCAGGTCTCCTCTAGCAGCCGGCAGCCAGCTGTCTACATCCCCCCCCCCCCCCCCCCCGCATTTTTATTTTTTATTTTCATACAAAGCCGGGTTTTCCCGTGTAACATGCCCCTAATGGCTTTGCCGTGAGGGCGTAAAACTTTCATAAAACTGTCATTTTCTCACAAAACCTCCAAGTGTGAAATAGTAGCCTATCAATGTGTCATAGTCGTAGAACTGCGACTGGACAGTTTTTAACAACATTTTCTGCACAGTAGAAGAATTACGATCTAGCAGCTATGGTTGGCTGCCCTGCGTCCAATTGTTCACAGCTGAATTATAAGCAGATAACTAGGAGGGGGTTGGCCTGGTTACCACTGGTCAGCTTGTGTCCCTCTTACCAATTGTCAACCTGTCCCCAGGTCAAAATATCCTGGACAAAAGACAAACGATTTGATATAATTCATGACTATGACTTTTGTTTTGATCAAGCTCAGTTAACACGCATATAAAATCAATATGCCAGATAAGAAAGTCATTCTTTATTGTGACCACATACTTCTGGGACTGCTAGAAGTTGAAGGTGCTCTTCATTATCAGGAGACTCCAAATCCCGCTGCACACATGTTGCCACAGCGTCGATAATCAAATCTGCATCTAGGTTTGTTGCACCTGTGTCCATAATGTTCCCCTTTGGTTGTAACTGTAAGCAGAAGTGGTTCAAAGACTGAATTACACGCGTTTATGAAAATTCACTTATGAAAGATAAATACAAATTCTTAAAAATACTAATTTGCAAATTTTACTCAAGTGAGTTTGCCAATTTTATTTAATTAGTTTGATTTTTTCATCTCAGTTTGTAGGATAAATACAAATTCTAAAATACTAATTTTTATCACTCAAATGAGTTTGCCAATTTATTTCTTGATCAACAGTAACTTGAGTAAGTGAGTAACACTAACACCTAATATTGTAAACTAAAGAGAGAGAGAGAGAGAGAGAGAGAGAGAGAGAGAGAGAGAGAGAGAGAGAGAGAGAGAGAGAGAGACTTCGGGGAATCCGATAGATTTTACCCCAAAATCTGATTTAAAAACGCACCGAGTGGTTACGTCCCTTGGAATTGGATAAGAAAAAATGATTTTTTGCAATGAAGCAAATTTCTGCGTCACAGCATAATTTGTACTCACGAATTCGACTACATGAGTGGAATACGGGGTCCAAAATACTTAGACGAGAGGGGGTTAGTCAGTAAAGACAGTATGGAGTTTGTGATCTATGTCTCTGGTGAGATGAACATTGCCGATGAAGCTACAAAAAGCCGTCAAGCACGTGACGAGTACTGCAGTGTGAGTCAGATTCCGATTCACAAACTTCTCCTATAGCTACTGACAGTTGACTAAACAAACATCTGTGATCGATCTTCCACAACATACTGATGAAATAAGACCGAATTACGTTCACCTACCTTATACACTTTAGTGGTTATACTGTAGTTGAACTTGAAGTGAAGAGAAATCCACCCGTTACAAATGGCGGCCAGGTTTGGAAGACGAAAGTACTCGATAAAAAACCATGTAAATGATTATTCATTTCTTTTGTCAATATTCTTGCATCTAACAGGTAATTTCAGATGTATTAATTGTTTGAAATAAGTCGGGAGCCGATTTCAACAAGAAATTGTACAGATATTTGCCAAAAATCCCTCTTTTACTGACAGAGCCATGCGGAGCTGTCCTGTAGTAGTTTCGTAACTGTATATAATGCATAATATATATATATATATACTAGTGATACCCGTGCTACGCACGGGATTTTCTTCTTTATAAATTACAGAATTAATTGTGAATAAGCAACAAAAACGTGTTAAATGTTTGATGGCATCATACAAAACAAAATGCCATAAATTTATTGGGAGAAAATAAGGTGCACCGTACAATAACAGTTTTACACATCAGCAAATAGGAAAAAGTAACAGTCGGTACTGTGAACAATAAAACGCCTATCAAATGTTCATATAATTTTGAAAGGATAAAACAGCGTTAATGTGTGCCCTTTTGAGATTTCAGTCAATGTGGACAGTCTGAGAATTCAGTCAATGTGACAAAATGATTTTGTCACGCTTCAATTAAGATGCATGCTAGTTAAAATGTACAAAAACAATATGTAACACCAATTATATAATTGGGAAAGAAATCTTGTCGCAGTTCGCCGACAGCTCGAGTCACCCACAATGAAATGTTTGTACGATCGACTGCACTAAAATTAGCGGCTACATTGACATAAGTGAAGTACATAAATGTGCAAAAAAATGTGCCCATAGAACAATATTTTTACACATCACCATACATGTCTTGAGCTGTCTTGAGACAGGAAAAAAA
This sequence comes from Littorina saxatilis, assembly GCF_037325665.1. Taxonomy (NCBI): domain Eukaryota; kingdom Metazoa; phylum Mollusca; class Gastropoda; order Littorinimorpha; family Littorinidae; genus Littorina; species Littorina saxatilis. Next base: position 130,705 of record NW_027127096.1, read on the forward strand.
CAACCAGCGTTAAATGGAACAAAATGTTTACACTTTGGCAAACATGTGAATAAAAAGTAGTTAAAATGTGAAGTTGGTTCTGCGAACAACAAAATGTTTACATATGCATTGTGCACAGAGAAGCAAAATGTTTACAGATCACCATGCATATGTACAGAGAAAGACACTCACACAACGCTAAATGTGCAAATGAACTGTGTGCAATCATCATGCTTACAATTGGGAGCTGGAGAAAAAGACAGCACTAATGATCGCAATGAAGAACACTATCATAGGTGCACATCAGTACACCCGTACTTGCAAAAAGTACAGCAAAAGTACAGTTAGTTCACACACACACACACACACACACACACACACACACACACACACACACACACACACACACACACACAGTAGCAAACTCAAAGGGATTGAGAAAATGCAATCATGTGCAAAATGAACAAAATATCAATGTATATGAAACAACTAAAATCACACACAACACACTGAACTATAGTTGCAACGGTGTGTACAAAGAGAATAAAAACAAATATTTACACATCACCAACTTAGGTTTGAAATAATCTGAATGCAAACATAGTTGCACATCCAGTCACTCTGTGAGGCAAGTACCCTGACTTTGACAACAAAAGCTATCTTTCCAGACCATCATCAACCAATTTTCAGATGCAGAACACATGTAATGAGCGCTTTTGCTGCTAGCCCTGCTTACCTTCCCTGGCGCGAGCGCTAGAGGACACGGGGGGGGGGGGGGGGGGGAATCGCTTCTTTGCGATGTGTCAATCGGTACTTTTCTATTTTATTCTGCAGCTTAGGTAACTGCGCATAGTCTTCATTGTTTTTTTAAATGTATGGTGTCGAGGTATGTCCGAATCATATGCTACCCATCTTTTACACATGGCGCAGTTACCTAAGCTACATAAATTAAATAGAAAAGTAATGATTTACACATCGCAAAGAAGCAATTTTTAACCCGTGTCCTCTAGCGCTCGCGCCAGGTAGGCAAGACGCTTCTCTCCCTTGGGCCCAGGGAGGTGACCAATGCTAGCATGCAGCAAAACCGCTCATTGTAAAAAGTACATCAATAATTTGTTCACACACTGTAGCAGCTAAATTGGGTGTGAGTTGTGGATCATGGTGTTACACATCAGCAAATAGGAATGAAAAGGTAACCCATTGGTAAATATACAGTGGGTTCTGTCGTTAAATGGTGCCCTTTTATGAGATTTCAGTCAATGTGGACAGTCTGAGAATTCAGTCAATGTGACAAAATGATTTTGTCACGTTTCAATGAACAACAAAATGTTTACATATGCATTGTGCACAGAGAAGCAAAATGTTTACAGATCACCATGCATATGTATAGAGAAAAACACTCTCACACAACGCTAAATGTGACCCTCCACCACGAAATGAGTCGCATGTCACCTTTGCATGATATTCATATTTTTACATTTTCCTAAAGGGATTTTTATGCTCTATCCAGTGGTGAAACCCGTTTTAGAAAAAAGCGAAAACTGTTTGAGTTATAAGCCTGTGACTAAGGTGACCCTCACACTGTTACCAGACACTCCCCGGACTTATATTAAGCCTAGCGCAGAACCGCGCGAGGTGACATGCGACTCATTTCGTGGTGGAGGGTCACAAATGTGCAAATGAACTGTGTGCACATCGTCATGCTTACAATGGGGAGATGGAGAAAAAGACAGCACTAATGATCGCAATGAAGAACACTATCATAGTTGCACATCAGTACACCCGCACTTGCAAAAAGTACAGCAAAGGTACAGTTTGTTCACACACACACACACACACACACACACAGTAGCAAACTCAAAGGGATTGAGAAAATGCAATCATTTGCAAAATGAACAAAATATCAATGTATATGTAACAACTATAATCACACACAACACACTGAACTAAAGTTGCAAAGGTGTGTACAAAGAGAATAAAAACAAATATTTACACATCACCAACTTAGGTTTCTTTCTTTATTTGGTGTTACCGGCACGGTTGGTCTAGTGGTAAGGCGTCCGCCCCGTGATCGGGAGGTCGTGGGTTCGAACCCCGGCCGGGTCATACCTAAGACTTTAAAATTGGCAATCTAGTGGCTGCTCCGCCTCTCGTCTGGCATTATGGGGTAAGTGCTAGGACTGGTTGGTCCGGTGTCAGAATAATGTGACTATGCTTAGGTAACTGCGCATAGTCTTCATTGTTTTTTTAAATGTATGGTGTCGAGGTATGTCCGAATCATATGCTACCCATCTTTTACACATGGCGCAGTTACCTAAGCTACAGAAATTAGATAGAAAAGTACCGATTTACACATCGCAAAGAAGCAATTTTTAACCCGTGTCCTCTAGCGCTCGCGCCAGGTAGGTAAGACGCTTCTCTCCCTTGGGTCCAGGGAGGTGACCAATGCCTGTGCTGCGACTTCTGTCTTGTGTGTGGCGCACGTTATATGTCAAAGCAGCACCGCCCTGATATGGCCCTTCGTGGTCGGCTGGGCGTTAAGCAAACAAACAAACGTCGTTTTCAACCGTTCAAGGTTATATCGCGACGGAGGGAAGGGGGGTGATGGGACAACTTAGGTTTGAAATGATCTGAATGCAAACATAGTTGCACATCCAGTCACTCTGTGAGGCAAGTACCCTGACTTTGACAACAAAAGCTATCTTTCCAGACCATCATCAACCAATTTTGAGATGCAGAACACATGTAATGAGCGCTTTTGCTGCTAGCCTGCTTACCTCCCCTGGCGCGAGCGTTAGAGGACACGGGGGAAAAATCGCTTCTTTGCGATGTGTAAATCGGTACTTTTCTGTAGAGGTTACATGCCGAGTCTCAGTGATTATTACAAATAATGGTCGAAGTTAGCGGATCATGAAAAATGCGAGCTTCAGCGAGCTTTTTCATGACCGCGAACTGAGACCATTATTTGTAATAATCACTGAGACGAGGTATGTAACCTCTTTATTCCTCCTTTCTTCGGTTATTCAAAGAAAACAGGAGTTTTTGTGCGAAAGTTTGATCGAATCCAAATCACTCAACCAGTCAACCTGCGCAGGCGATCGATTGATGCGCGGTTGTATAGTTCCGTGCAAATCATTCCATTCTGTTAACACTTCTTGTCAGTTTCCTTGTTTTGGACTAAAATCAAGTACACAGATATGCTGTTATTCTGCTGTGGCGGTAAAGGCAGGTATTGTGTGTTCTGTTTATGTTTTAGTATCGCTTAAGATAATGTTCTTTCGTCAAATGGGACTAGCAGACGAACTTTTGCACCCGTGTTCGAACGTTAATTACTGTATGAAGTTCAGTTTTCTGGGGAAAATAGTGTATGAAACCGCTTTATGTTGTTTAAATTGATGAGATGTGTGCATTTGGTTGCGTGTGATCTGTTTATAAAATGAAATATTGTTGAAAACTGACCGTCGGATTGCAGTCAGTGTTGTCGAAGAAACTGAGTTAAAAGAAGGGGAACTACTCTTGTCGCTAGAGTATGAGTTACTTGCCTTGGGAATTTGCTTGTGATGAACGGTTTGTGCACGGCAGATCTAGATTCAGAAAACGGCAACCGAACTCATGGATTTTATATGGATATTCATGTGTTCAGGCCTGTAGTTGTTAATTTAAATGCGGTATGTTTGTATTGTTTGCTCCAGTGATGCATACTTCGTACGTATGTATAGATTGTAAACAGGTGTATGGGTAAATTTGAACTTTAGCGTGTTAAATTCATAGTGGACATCCCCCGATCTGTCACCTTGTCTGCGGAAGCGAATGGCGTCTTCCTATGTGAAGAAAATGAGGAAAAAGAATATATAGATTGTACACAGGTGTATGGGTAAAATTGAACTTGAGCGTGTTAAATTCATAGCTCATAATTCAGGGGCATTTAAGTCTCCAAATTTGTAGAACGTGCACTTGCAATCACCCAAATAAATTAAAAATGCTGAAATTTGTAGAACCTGCATTTGCTATCAATTCATTGATTTACCTGTCAAGTGAAGACAAAGTTGTCGATGCCTAAACACTAACAGCAGCGGAAGAGAGTGGACATCCCCCTATCTGTCACCTTGTCTGCGGAAGCGAATGACGTCTTCCTATGTGAAGAAAATGAGGAAAAAGAAAATGAGGAAAAGGAAAATGAGGAAAAAGAAAATGAGGAAAAAGAAAATGAGGAAAAAGAATATATAGATTGTACACAGGTGTATGGGTAAATTTGAACTTTAGCGTGTTAAATTCATAGCTCATAATTCAATTTTATTTCTCAAATAGATCAGATAG